>NW_016157803.1:19367-87469 GCF_001687245.7 Rhagoletis zephyria | reverse complement strand
CAAGAAATCAAAGACCTTGGTGTAATTTTCAGCTCTAATTGGTCTTTTAACAGTCATATCAGTCACATCATTTCTAAATCTTACGCTGTACTTGGTTTTCTCAGGCGTCAGAGCTCAATGTTCTCTGACCCCTATACACTTAAATTGTTATACACATCTTTTGTTCGTTCTAAGTTAGAATATGCTTCTTTTATCTGGAGGCCATACCACTCAAACCTAATTAATAGGATTGAAAGGGTTCAGAAGGTTTTTCTTAAATTTGCCCTCAGAAATCTTAACTTCAGCGAGCCTATTCCATCGTATAAGTCTCGTGTGCTATTAATAGACCTTAAATCTCTGGAAGCCAGAAGATCTTTCCTATCTCTAACTTTTACCTTTAACTTAATAAATGGTGTGATCGATTGCCCTACGCTCCTAGAGCAGGTCAACTTCAATGTTCCTCTAAGGAATCTTCGCAGTCCTCTGCCGTTCTATGGAGGAAATTTTAATACGGAGTATGCCAGAAATGCTCCTATTTCAAGAGCTTTAAACGAATTTAACACGATCTCGAATTCTATCGACCTGGATTTCTCTCTTCCAAAAAGTTTATTTATTTTTTCTTTGATTTCGAAACTGTAGAGTGCTTTATGTTTTACATGTATCGTCTAAGTAGCTAAATTTTTATCTCTAGTCTGTAAGGAACGTCTGTTTCATATGACTGCAATAAATAAATAAATAAATAAAAATTGATAGAAATATATACTAAATGCTTTTATTTTGGTCAAAATAGTCGTAAACAAATTTTCTAGTACACAGCTACAATTATGACGTTGCCATAAAACGTTGATAAATAGTTTTACACCGTCACTGTCGCAGTCAGAAATATTACGGTGCCATCAAATTACATTACGGTGTGTATAGCCGTCATCTTAGTTTTCATCTGGTAATATTTATATGGCAACGTTTTTGGCACTGTAAAGTTACGACCATTATCTTACGTTACCGCTTTCGAGGAAACCAAAGCTTAACGCCGAGCAAATGGAATTTTAATTTTTTACAGGGCGTTACGTGTTGAAGTTGGATGCAGAAGACGGAAAGAAAGAGAACGGACAAAAAAGTGAAAGAGGAAACGAGAAGTCCTGAGAAAACGTCAAAAATTACGACGCGTTGATTTGGGGATAGCGCGCGCTGACACTCGTTGACAATGGATAACGCATCGCTTAGCGCTCCAATTAAGGGGCGGCAGACCGTCATTGCAGCTTTTCAATTGTACAAAAAAGATATGCTACTTTTAGCTCAGGGGTTGACTTCGCGAGAGTGCACTACGCTTTGAACAAAATTACTTTATGGGGGGTGTAAAGGGGGTCGTACACATCACAAAACTGGAAACCGCACGGCGAGGAAACTCATACCCCCTTATTCTAGAACCCGAATTTTCGTAATTCGTAGCTACGCTACGAAAAACGAAAAATCCACATGCTGCAACCCTTGCGGAAACATGTACAGCATTGCTAGCTATCAGTTGTTTTTCGAAGATAGCTGAATGAAGGAAAACAAAGTGGAAAGGAATTAAAAAAATACCCATCGTGTGCTAGTTTATTGTAAAATTGGTTATTTTTACATATTTTGAGGAAAATTATGGATTCTGATGCGTTTGCAATTATAGAAGCAGAGTAAGAGGGCCCTATGTCAATAGACTCACAAAGGTATGCGGTGCTGTCGGGCATAGTAACCATGGGCGCATCTATGTCAGCTTCTAGTTGAATTGTGGAACCACAAGCCAGAACTCCTCCTATGCCTGAAGCTCTGGTTCTCAATCCAGTTAATGCAATAACAGCTTATTCCAAGCCATTGAAAACATGTACTTTGTTAGGTCCACCAACTGTTGCGATTGCCTCTGCCTTCGCCCGCGCTTAGGGATTATTACCCTTACTTTCTGTGTTTCGGGGAAGAGGGGCTTCCGCATGTCAAAGTATACAACATTTCTTGTCCATATCACTCCGGCTACGCCGTCCCCAGTATTTTTGCCCATATAGAAATTTGCAAAAAGGTGCATAGTACAAACCCAGTTTATTAATCAGCTAGAGGTAGGAAATTTGAAACATTTACATATCTTACATAAAATGTGAATCCTTTGATTACACGTGTATTTTAAAGTTTTTAGATTCGGGTTATGCGTTTGGACACAACAACCGAAAATCATTGTACAAATAACTAAACCGGACCCAATTTTCTCGATAAGGGGCAACAAAGATTTTTTTCGCTCGTTTATATAAAGCAGTTGATAAAAATATTCGTATATGCGAAAGGCAAATTTATCTGTTTAAATGAACACCACCAATATTTCTTGCAAACACACATCGATTTACATCTTCTATTTCCCTCCGACACAATTGTTTTCGTACAAAATTACACAAAAAAGCTTACTCGTTCGTTTTGAGGCATGCCATTGTTACGAATTTCGAAAGTTCGAAAATACGATTCGGATTGCAGCATACTATTTCTATGATTCGTAGCAAAGTCTGAATACGAAAGAGTTGCAGAATAGGGGTGATAGTTTACGAGTAATTTGTTGTTAAAGTCGAAAATTTCACCTTACAAAATGTACGATATCAAACCATTTCAAACAACACCATTGCAGAAAACACACATTTCAACTAAGTTAAGCTCTTTGAACGCTTATCCATTTTATATTTTATTAATTTCATTATTTAACGATGAGGAACACGTTTATAAATTGGTTTACTTTTCTTTAGAGAACCCAACCAGTATGAAATGCAAGCATGAACCAAAAATACAAGATCACGCCATTTTCAAAATGTGTTGCCAGATGTTCAAACCATAAGAATATTATGAAGGCGAATATGATAAGTGCTATGGTATTATGAGTTTAATAGCAATTGTGAGCATTATGTATAGTATCTTTTAGTATATTATAATAATTATTTATTGTATGATTTAAATAAACATGATAATCTTAATATAGTGACTTTTATTATTGAGTATTTTTTTTTACTATATTGGAGACCTCCCTTTACGAGGTGCTTTTGGATAAGAATTAACGGGATTTTAAAACTGCTTTGTTATATATTATTTCGGCTTATTTTTTCAATTCGCCATTGAAAGCTTTCCGGTCTTGTTTTTTCCATGCGCTATTGTATTCCATCAAGTGATAAAGTTATTGTAAAAATGAGCAAAATTCAAGCAGGTAATTTTCCTTTATTAAATATTCACGTATATATTGTATACTAAAGTGTTCTTTATAACAGATTTCGAAGTTCCCTCCACAAGCCGTGGAGTTATTAGTGCTGCTGCTGCTAACATTGCAGGTTATTTTTATAAGTTTATCTTATATTTATAAATTTCATATTAAAGTGTTTTGTTTTTAAGATCATGATGTTTTTTCCACAAGACGTGGAATTGGTATTGCTTCTGCTGCTGCTGCGACAGCATCAGGTTTATCACACAGAAAGGTAATTCTAGTTACCTCATCTTTTCCCAAGGTTACATCACTGGGGAGGTAGCCCATTTGGTGCACACCAAAAAGAGAATTCTATTTGGTAAGGGTTATAATCCTTAAGCGCGGCCACAGGCCGCCAACGCAGAGATAAGTTCTGCTCAAAAATACTTCTGGTAATTTTCTTCGCAACACAGAAGGCGAATTCTAAGTTGTGAGGGTTATAATCCTTAAGCGCGGCCGCAGGCCACCTACGCAGAGAGAAGTTCAGCTCAAAAATACTTCTGCTTATTTTCTTCCCCACACAGAAAGAGAACTCTACATTGTGAGGGTATAATCCCAAAGCGCGGCCGCCAGCCGACTACGCAGAAAGAAGTTGTGCTCAAAAATACTTCTGCTTATTTTGTTCCCCACACAGAAAGAGAATTCTACATTGTGAGGGTTATAATCATTAAGCGCGGCCGCAGGCCCCCTACGCAGAAAGAAGTTATGCTCAAAAATACTTCTGCTCATTTTCTTCGCAACACAGAAAGAGAATTCTACTTTGTGAGGGTTATAATCCTTAAGCGCGGCCGCAGGCCGCCTACACAGAAAGAAGTTTTGCTCAAAAATACTTCTGCTTATTTTGTTCCCTACACAGAAAGAGGTTATAATCCATAAGCGCGGCCGAAGGCCGCCTGCGCAGAATGAGTTCTGCGCCAAAAAATACTACGAGGTCAGAAGGTGTTTTATAAACTTGAGAAGGCAACACAAAAAGGAGAATTCTGCGTAGTAAGTGTTATAATCCCTAAGCGCGGCCGAAGGCCGCTTACGCAGAAAGAGTTCTGCGTCATAAATACTACGATGTCATTTGACTGCATCCGAATTCCATCGATATCTGCTGCGGATGTCCTCATTCATTTGAATTGTTTGAAAATTTCATATACAAGTGTTCTTAAAAGTTGTGCAGAGTATTTGAATAACCCTCTGACAAATATTTTTAAGGCTTCCCTAAAACAGGGTGTCTTCCCATCTTCCTGGAAGGATTTATAAAAATGGAAGTAGGGCTAACATCGTAAACTATAGAGGAATTGCGAAGCTCTGTGCTTTTCCCAAAGTTTTTGAGGCAATCGTTACAGAAGAACTATCTCACTCTATTACTTCTGCTATTGATCTATCGCAACACGGGTTTTGCAAAGGCAAATCAACTGTATCCCATCTTCTTGAATTCACTACTTATGTGTCTAATGGGTTTAAAAACAATCTTCGAACGGACGTGATTTACACTGATTTCAGTAAGGCATTTGATAAAGTATCTCATTCAACCCTTATATATAAACTTGATCGAATTGGTTTCCCTCCTATTCTTCTCAGCTGGCTTTCTTCTTACTTAGTGGATAGGAAACAAAGAGTAAGTTTTAAAAATTGTACCTCCCGGCCAATACATGTCACGTCCGGCCTACCTCAGGGCAGCCATCTTGGTCCCGTCTTGTTTATTTTATTTATAAATGACCTTCCTAAGGTGTTGAATTACTCGAAATGCTTAATGTACGCTGATGATGTTAAGCTCTTTAAGTACATTAGTACTGCAGAAGATAGGGAGCATTTGCAAGCTGACCTAACCTGCATTTTCGAATGGTGTGAAGCAAATTCCATGTCACTAAATTTGAAAAAGTGNATCACTGAATTTAAAAAAGTGTAAATTCATGACCTCTAGAAAATCGAAAAAACTATGGATCCGAAACTAGAATTCAAGTCTCACATAAACTCTTACGTGATTAGGGCAAGAGGATTGTTGGCTTTTCTTAAGCGCTGGGCGAAGGAGTTCAACGATCCTTATGTCACTAAAGTTCTCTTTACCTCTCTAGTTAGACCGATTTTGGAGTATGCATCTATAGTATGGAATCCTAGCTATCAAATTCATAGTGACAGGCTCGAATCAGTGCAGAAACAGTTCCTGTTATTTGCCCTCAAAAATTTATGTTGGGACTCGTCTAAAAATCTCCCACCCTACAAGGATCGCCTGAAGCTTATAGATTTGCCGACGCTTCAGAGTCGTAGAGAGATGCTTGGTGCTCTTTTTTTAATTAAATTAAAGAACGGGATGGTCAGTAGTCCTACAAGACCCACGAGACATTTTAAACCTATTGTGTTGAGTATTTGTAAATCAAACTTTGAAATGCATGATGCTTTTCGGTGTTAATGCCAAGATTTTATCGAACATTATGATTGCTTTGACACATCTGAATCGCTTTTTGTAATAAAGAAAACTTTGCTCAACAAGTTAACTAAATAAACTAATATCTGTAACCGTGAACGAGAAAATTACACAATATCTATGACTGCTTAGTACAATTGTAACGGCTTCGTATATATTCGCGACCGCGTAGGACAATACTAGCAGGGATCGGAGACTCCGCTCCGCTCTTTCGGCAACACAGAAAGGGGAAGTTCTGCGCAAACATACTTCCGCCCCTCTCTTCCGGCAACACAGAAAGGGATAATTCTACTTAGTAAGGGTTATAATCCCTAATCGCGGCCCTATTTGTATTTGTAGAACTTCTTTCTCTGTAGGCGGCCTTCGGCCGCGCTTAGGAATTATAACTCTTACTAAGTAGAATCCTCCTTTCTGTGTTGCCGGAAAAGAAGGGCGGAAGTATTTTTGCCCAGAACTTCTTTTTACGTGGGCGGCCTTCGGCCGCGCTAGTGATTATAACCAGTGTTGCCGCCGCTCAAAGAACTTTCTAACCAAGATTAGACGAAAAAGTTACCAAATGTAAGGAAAAATAACCAATTTTTTCATCAGATTAACAGTTCAGGTCATCACAAATTCTTTTGTATAGTACTACAGAAAAAGTTCACAAACCAATGAAAATCAATTTTTATTTGCATTTTTGAAAAGTAAATCCTTTTAAGGCTGTTATATGTAAATACATATTTTAGAAAATCATTCTTCCCGTATTAGATGCATATGTATGAATGTTAATATCTTCGTAAACATTACCAGACTCCAAATGATGTTTTTAAATAAGTACATAGATACACAGTTTCCAACTTCTTTGTAAGAATCAATAAAATACCTAATCAGCGTGAACATGTATATATTTTAAGATAAAAATAAAACAATTAAAAATTTGACTTATTAACCTATTTCGTCGCTCAGCACGAAATACCTCGTATACGCCAAACGTAGTACCGCGTATACGATGGTAAATAAATTTAACAAAAGCGCAAAACTGTGGAATGGTATTTCACTGAACCTACTTGCTATAAGATTATTATTATTAATCTTAACTTAAATTAATAAAGTACGCAGTAATGGAAAAAGAATAACAAAATCCCTTTTTTATTGTACATACATACGTGGTATTGGATTCCGCATATACGAGATATTTATATGTGACCTGGTCTACGAAAAGGGAGCTTACGTGCGAAAACTAGTTTTCTGTGAAAAAGCTGTTAAAAGTAAGCAACTCGTTTCGTCAGTTTCTCATTATCTCGTTAATTGTTCTCCGCGCCGGACGTCCAGTAAGTGTTGTTGTTGGCCGGAATATTATTATAGTTTTATTATTATTATTATTAATATTATTACTATTATTATTAATATTATTATTATTTTTAATACACTTCTAAGCAAGTTAGGATTTTCTGCTTTTCACCACGTGAAAAAGCATCTCATCTTCCATCCGAATCAACCAAAAAGTGAAAATTGATTTTTTGACACCTAAGCCCCCTTTCCGTAGACCAGGTCACATATATGTACTATCTAAGTATGTATTCATTTGAGGTAGCCGACCATGTATATTATGTATTCTGTATATTATAAAACAAATACATACATATGTAAGTAATATTAATACATTCATTCCAAAAATGTTTACTTGGTTTCACTGCTGGGGATGCTCCACCTCGGGAGGTGTAGCTGGCCGATGGCAATTAAAAACTACAGTATATATTAAAATTAGTTTTTGTTATTTTATGGCCTTATAACAATTATATTCAACAATTTTTATTGAGCTCGAGGCCGATTTTAATGAAAAACTTATTGCGGAAAAGCAACAATAATTTGAAAGAATGGTAGAAGTGATAGCTATTTCGGAAATCACCACATTTCCTCATCAGACTTCTTTCAGTAGGATTCGAACCGACGATCCCACTGACTCAGCCAGTTGCCTACGCACTGTGCTAAGTTAGCCTTGTAAATTATCGTTGCTTTTTTCCCACTTTTTCATTTGCTAAGCCAACGCAATCAAGCGCAGCTATTCCGCTACGATTTACACTTGATCTAAATAATGCATCCATGTATAATTTTGGTGGATCCAAAATGGCGACAAAATTAAAAGAAATGATTGGATTTCTTTGAACCTCTTAACCGCCATTTTTAACTTTGAAAATCTGACATCAGATACGTAATTAGCAACCCCAGAAACCCACTGAAAACGAGTTTCACCCTTGACAATGTTTAAAACGTTCAGTATCAACGTTTTAATTTAAGTATTTATTTTTTTCATTTGATCGCCATATTGGATCAGCCATTTTGGATTTAAAAAAATTGACTTCAAATTCGTAATCGGCCACCCCAAAACCTCTCGACTGCCGGTTCTCGAACAAATCCAACAATTTAAAAAAAAAAATTATCGCCATTTTGGATCCGCCATTTAGAATTTTGAAAAACTGGCTTCAGATTTCTAATTAGCAACCCCAGAAGCCCCCTGGTAACAAGTTCCAACCCATGACAAGACTTAAGTCCGTCTAGTATCAACGTTTTAATTTAACTAGTCCCTTTTCGAGAGCATATTTTCGGGAGCTAGGCCCATTCTAACTGCCCAAGACAGGTATGTAATTTAAAGAATGTTCCCCAATAATACCATGTCAAGAAAATAAAAAAAATTGAGAACATCAGCGTTTTTATAAAAAACCTCCCAGCGCGACCTCTAAGAAACCTTTTTTCAAAATAAAAAAACACGTTTCTTTTTTTATCATAAATAACAATAATTTGAGGTAGCGTTTATGAATTTCCAAAAAAAAAATTTTTGAATTATAAATATGAGTAGTCCACTTGCAAACAGCGCTATGTGATTTTATAATAGAAAGCCATAAATTTGAAAAAAACGACTACAACAACAAGTAACATTTAAATTGAATCTTTTTTATTATTACCTGAAAATTTGGATAAATAAGAGGCTTATAAAATTGTAACATAACATAACATGACAGATAACATTAGCAGTCTATACGACCTAAAGCAGTTTTCTAAGTTCATCAGAAGATGTATAGTTTTGAAAGTTTATAAATAAGTGTGATAGCGACTTTTGGAAGAAGAGGTAACATTTGATGTTATTTTTTTTTCAGAATACAAAAAGATTTTGCACAGCGTTGTTTGTGGACATGAAACTACTATAAATACTGGTACGTAATCCTCCAAAAACTAAAAATCGAAAAAAATTTTACATAGCGCGCTTTGCAAGTGGACTACTCATATAAGTTAACAAAAGGCGTATTTTTCTTGCCAAAAACGGTTTTACTAAAATTGCGGACATTTTCTTGCCGCTCACAAATTCCACAACGGCAATTTGCCGCTATTAAAATTTTGGTAGAAAAATTCCGTTTTCCGGAAAGCGGCATAGCTTCACATACCGCCAAACTTATATATATAATATATATATATATTATAAGTATATGTACATATGTGCAAAATTTTATACATAACCCAAATAAAGTACCGTTGCAGTTTATATGCCTACTGTGTCCCACTGTGCAAGAACAAAATATTAGCACATTAAAATCATATACTTTCCTCTGCTTACCAATTTTTTCCGTTGGTCGCATAGTTCGTTGAACTTGGCTTAACAAAGTGCCGAAAACATAAGTGCATTTTTTCCCCATATACCGTAAGAACATACGTAAGTCAAAGCCCGCTCTCTGACTTAAATACGTTCCGTACCAAGAACTCACCTCCGCGGTGAGCGGTTCTTTACGTATTATTATATCCACTTGTGCATTCCCGCACACAAACAGACATACGCATTGTATTTAAAACAAATTCTCTTTTGTTTTCATCCAAATTCACTCACCACTGCTGTGACAAAGCGTAGCTTTTCCATATCTTCGGCTTCATATGTAAATATTTGCACATACATACTTACACTATAATCAAAAAAAATTCTCTGTTCTTTTCGTTTCTTAACTCACCACTGCTGTGACAAAGCATAGCTTAGCCATATACTCGGCTTCATACGCAAATATTTGTACATACATACGTACGTACATTGTTACATTCTACGCTCAAATACAACTCTCAGCTCTCAGCTTAGAAAGCTTTGGGAAGAAGATTCCACAACCTCCACAAATTTCTCCTGAAGATCAGGCATATATTGTGCGACTTCCATTCAAGGAAGAATTTCCAAAAAAGCCGTATCTTGGCCACTCTCGGTCAGCTGCACTCCAGCAGTTTTTCAGTATGGAGCGATCGCTTCAGAAAAAAGGAGACTTAGGCTCAATGTACAATAATGTGTTGCAAGAATACCTCTACCTCGGTCATATGGAGCACAAGCCATGCGAGATAATATCTAATGGCAAATACTTCTCTTTCTACTTGCCACATCATGCGTTCTTCAAACCAGATAAGGTGACCACCAAAGTTCGCGTGGTATTCAACGGCGCAAAAACATCTGGTTCAGGAAAATCCGTGAATGACGTGTTGCGCACTGGTCCTACACTCCAACCAGATCTCATGCTGCTCATTCTGCAGTGGCGAATGCACAGATTAGTGTTCAATGGAGATATTGAAAAAATGTATCGTCAAATACTCATCCATGAGGACGATAAAGATTTTCAGCGAATCTTATTTCGCACATCGGCTGACTCTCCTGTCACCGATTATAATCTTAAAACTGTAACGTTCGGCGTTAATTGTGCACCATACCTCGCTGTCCGTATCCTGAATCAATTAGCAGATGATACGACATTTCCTTTGGCTGCCACAATACTTAAAACCGAAACGTATGTGGATGACATCCTATCCGGAAGTCATGATATTGGCAACGCCACTGAATCACTTGTTCAAGTGATCAAAGCGCTGAAGTCAGCTGGTTTCATACTCAAGAAACAAATGGCCAATCATCCGGCAATTTTAGAAAAGTTTCCAAAGGAGGATCTTCTCGGCTCCAACTTTTTGAAATTTGAGAGCACTTTCAGAACCAAAACTCTTGGTATACAATGGAACGCACTCACAGATACACATTCCTACACCATTCTGCCTGCATCGACATCGAATGCCGTCACAAAGTTACAAATTGTATCCTCTGTCGCAAAACTTTTTGACCCGGCAGGATGGCTGTCGACAGTGATGATTCAAGCAAAGATTCTGCTTAAAGAATTTCGGCTCGATGGCGTTGATTGGGACGAATGTGCCAAACCCATAGCCTTACCAAAATGGCAACAGTTCGCAGAAAATCTGCCAGCCATCTGCAACATCGAAACCCCTCGATGGGTTAATTTCACTCCGGGGAAAGATACCCAAATCCACAGGTTTTGCGATGCCTCGGAAAAAGCATATTGCGCTGCGATTTACATCCGCGTAGATGCTAGCAACCAAAGATATTCCACTCTCTTGGTTGCAAAAAGCAAAGTCGCACCATTGAAGACGGTAAGCTTGCCACGCCTGGAGCTGTGTGGTGCAGTCTTACTCGCAAAACTGGTCGCAACTGTTAGAAAACAGCTCAAATTAGAATCGTGCAACACATTCTTATAGTCAGATTCAGAGATTGTGCTAACTTGGCTTGAAAAGCCACCATGTACATGGCGCCATGTTGCCAGCCAAGACAATCCAGCCGACCTCGGTACCCGTGGTTGCAAACCGCAGGACTTGGCAAATTCCCCACTCTGGTGGCACGGACCAAAATGGCTCTCTTTCCACATGGATGCATGGCCAAGGTCAAGGGCATGCACTGCATTTCCACCTGAAAAGCGCAAGGTCGAGGTATATCACACGCGCTCGCTTTTCTTCTTTCTCTCGAGCACTCCGCGTGACTGCGTACATGTTCCGCTTCGTGGACAATGCCCGCCTTAAATCAAAGTGGTTAGCTACAATCACTAATCCACATCTGACACATAACGAATTTCAATATGCAAAAATACGTCTAATCAACGCAGCGCAATCACGCCATTTCCCAAGCGGAAAAAGCACTTTGCAAGATACAAAGCCAATTAACAAAAAAGTCCTCTTCTTTTTCTCAATCTTTCGTTGAACAAATACTACGTTTATGCGTAGTCAAATTCATGAAATCATTTCATGAATTTGGATTAAAATTGGCTGCATAAACACAATTTCATGAATTCAATTATACACGAAAATTAATTATGAATTTCGGCACCATTTCATGAAATCGTGAAGTGCAAGTCCGGCAACGTCACGTTTCAGAAACAGCTGTTTACTAGGGTAGTTTTTAGATTTAAAACCATGTAGTGGCATATCAATATAACAAGGACCATTTGGTACCAACGGCTTATGCAAATTTAGAAAAAGGCCAAAAAACCACGACCCTACTGTTTAGTTTCTCGCTAGTGTGCTGGCACTTCAAAACACTTGAGTTCATGAATTTGCGAGTTATGCATAAACGAAACCATTTTTGAATTCATGAAATGAAGAATTCATGAATTCTGTCGCATAAACGTAGTAAAAGACGGACTTCCACGGGTAAATGGCCGATTAGCACATCCTACATTGAGCTATAATTAAAGGCACCCAATTATTCTCCCTACCGAATCGAGGATCTGCCAGCTATATTTGGAGTTTTTACACTCGCTGCTTTTTCACGCAGAAACCCGAAACCCGGCAAGAGTACTACGCACCAAAGCTAAAACCTCTGATTAAAAAATGCATCTTTCAATGCAAAGTGTGCACGCCTTACAAGTAACAAACACGCACCCAAATAATGGCCGCTCTACTCCCTGAGCGCCGCAGTTTCTCACTCCCATTTTCTACAACTGGAATAGATTTTGCAAGGCCATTCCAAATTAAAGCATCGGTGCTAAGACCTACCACTCTTATCAAGGCATACGTTGCAGTTTTTGTCTGTTTTTCCACAAAGGCAGTGCATCTCGAGCTATGCTCGGATCTTACAACCGAGGCATTTCGAGCAGCATTCGCCCGCTTTGTTGGCAGATGAGGATTCCCCTGAAAAATCATGAGCGACAATGGAAAAACATTCATTGGCGCCCAGCGTGCTACAGAACGCGACTTCGTTAAATTCCTTAACGAATGTTCCGCAGGCATTGTCAAAAAATATGCCCCTCAAAGTATCAACGGGCAATATATACCACCCAGCGCCCCCCACATGGACGGCTTGTGGGAATCTGCAGTGAAAAGCTTTAAAATCCATCTAAAGAAAACCGCTGCAACCCACAAGTTTACCTTTGAATAATTCAATAAACTACCAACGAACATTGGTATATACATATACATACATATATATATATATATAATTTAACAAAAGGGGTATTTTCTCTCGCCAAAAACGGCTTTACTAAAATTGTGAACATTTTCTTGCCGCCCTAAAATTCCACAACGGCAATTTGCCGCTATTAAAATTTTGGTAGAAAAATTCCGTTTCCCGGAAAGCGGTATAGCTCCACATACCGCCAAACTTATATATATATAAGTATATGTACATATATGTAAAATTTTATACATAATCGAAATAAAATTCCGTTGTAGTTTATATGCCTACTGTGTCCCATTGTGCAAGATCAAAATATTAGCACATTAAAATCATATACTTTCCTCTGCTTACCAATTTTTGCCGTTGGTCGCATAGTTCGTTGAACTTGGTTTAACAAAGTGCCGAAAACATAAGTGCATTTTTTCCCCATATACCATAAGTACATACGTTAGCACATATAAGCATTTTTACAAGTTGCATTTTCTGCAACTATCCGCATAATAGCTAAGAGAGTCGCTGTTGTTCATCTGACAATACAGTCCACACATACCAAACGCACTCTAGCTTATTTAGGGCCGGTTACTCAATGTCTGGTTAACACTCATCTCCGGTAAAACATCGTTATCGACGTTACCGACTCCATGTTATATGCATTGAGCCGAACACGTCGATAATGATGTTTAAACGGAGATTAGTGTTAACCAGACATTGAGTAACCGGCCCTTAATATCTTCCCACCTCGCTTTTCTCTGCTGCACTCACCAAGCTAAGAGAACGTAAGTCAAAGCCCGCTCTCAGCCTTAAATACGTTCGGTACCAAAAACTCACCTCAGCGGTGAGCGGCTCTTTACGTATTATTATATCCACTTGTGCTTTCCCGCACACAAACAGACATACGCATTGTATTTAAAACAAATTCTCTGTTGTTTTCATACAAATTCACTCACCACTGCTGCGATATCATCGGCTTCATATGTAAATATTTGCACATACATACATACACTATAATCAAAACAAATTCTCTGTTGTTTTCGTTTCTGAACTCACCACTGCTGTGACAAAGCATAGCTTAGCCATATACTCGGCTTCATACGTAAATATTTGTACATACATTTTTACATTCCACATATTCTGCGCATACGAGCTAGCAAAAAATAATATACGAATATTATCTACAACGCGATAAGTGACTTAGGGCCGGTTACTCAATGTCCCGTTAACACTAATCTGCGGTTAAACATCGTTATCGACGTCTTCGACTCCATGCATACAACAGGGAGTCGGTAACGTCGATAACTATGTTTAGCCGGAGATAAGTGTTAACCAGACATTGAGTAACCGGCCCTTAAAGATATTAAGATACATGCAACCCAGAAGGGAAAACTTCCAAATTGCATTTGTGTAGATAGTGAGAAATAACCAATACTTTTTTAGTATTTATATATTATTTACATACATTAAATATTTATACGTATATTTCCACCACGTATATATCAGTGAAAAGTGTTTTTGATTTTTATTCTCTTACTGAAATTTTTCAGACCCATATTCCGCGGATTTAATTGGGACGCTCCGTTTTCCACG
The DNA here is from genome assembly GCF_001687245.7 of Rhagoletis zephyria. NCBI lineage: Eukaryota > Metazoa > Arthropoda > Insecta > Diptera > Tephritidae > Rhagoletis > Rhagoletis zephyria. Next base: position 73,027 of record NW_016157803.1, on the reverse strand, counting down.
TTATAAAGAGTGCTGGACCAAGATTAAAGCAAATATAGTTTAACGTAATTTGCAAGAAGCAAAAGCACAACCATCGCCACAAAATCTTTAATTTTTTCCTGATTTTCTGTGGCACAAAGTGTAATTTTTCTCGTTTGACACATATTTTTCTAAGTTTTTGCGAACGATATCTGTGTGGTACTCAGCTAATTTTAATTAGATCTTCTTTTAATTTATATACGTGTGACCTTCCACAGCATTCAAAATGCCATTTGGATACAGTCCACCAAACGTTTCTGAAAAGGAGACAAACTCAAAAGGTGTTTCACTAGAAGCCACCGGTGGGAAGAGGAACCCTCTCCGCGCCTGAAATCTAAAGCTTTTTACCCATTGGCTCAACAGATTGTAGCGGAAAGTAACAGTATCATGAGATACTGTGCGAAATTCAGTGATGCACCAATCCAAGACCTCACTGAATCCTACCTCATGATAAAAGATAAATCACTATATGATTGTTGGGCACGGCTTCAGTCCGCCTATGATTTGGATTTTTCAAAGCCAGATGACAGCCTACCCGAAAACTTTAAGAATTCGGTAGAAGGCAAGTACTTCACTTGCCTTGAGCAAAGCTAAAATTGCCGGTCAAATGTCGTGATTAGAGCAATCGCGCACCGAGTCCACCACCCCGCGTGGCACACACCTCGGCAGAGGCAAAGGTTTTTCTTCAAGTCCCATCTTGTGACATGGAGACATTTTATGGCAGCTACGAAGAATGGCCCGCTTTTCGTGACATGTTCACAGCGGTGTACATCAACCACCTTCGGTACAAAACTCAATGAAAAGTCGGCTCCATCGTCAAGCAATACCCGCTCAGCGCTGATAACTTCGATCTGGATTTGGAAGCTTTACGGTCACGATACGAAAACAAACGTATCCTGGTTGACAACCAAATTACAATTTTAATGACTTTGCCCACTATTCAATCCGAGAATATCGAGCAACTTCAAAGGCTGCAAAGATCAATCAACAACTGTCTGTCAGCTCTTAATTCCCAAGACGTCCAAACAAACAGTTGGGATCCCATATTGGTGTACATATGCTCATCCAAATTGCCTGAAACCACACTTGCACTTTGAGAACAATCTCTCTCTTCACGAAGAGATTTACTCTCATGGTCACAAATGGACGATTTTCTTACTATAAGATACGAGGTAGTCAAAAGACTAACAGGCTTCATCCAAGCCAAAATAAACAAAAATCAGTCGCTCATCAAAATTTTGCGCAAAACAGGTCCTTTAACAGGACTCAAACCTTTGTGGCAGAACCTAAGAGGGAAACAACTTGCTCTTACTGCAAGTCCCCTCATCCCATCAGAATCTGCCTACAATTAAGCGAATTTCCGTACCGAACCGAATACAATTCGCAAACCAAAACAAGCTGTGCAAAAACTGCCTTGGTAATACTCATAGCACTAATGAATGTCCGAGCAAGTGGTCATGTACACATTGCATCACTCCCTGCTGCACATGAATCCCAAATCACAATCTGGACACTCGAGTGCGCGAACGAATGAAACCGTCGCACAACACACTACTGACCAGTTGACACCTCCCGCTCAACAAGCTCCAATTCCAGCGAGCAACTGTGCTGTTCCAAACAAGCACAAATACAATCATTGCACACCGACAATGATAGCAAAATTCTCCTTCCAATGGCCATGGTCGCAGTTGAACACGAGGGGGAATTATTTCAACGTAGAGCCCTGACTGATCAAGGCTCACAAAGAACTTTCATTTCCCCGAAAGTTCAGAAACGGTTGAAACTACCATTCGAACATTCAAAGTTCGAAATTTCCGGCATGGGTGGACACGTAGTACAAAGCTCCTCAAAGCTTTGTCCACTAACATTAGTTGCACCCAAAACCATGCAACGGATAAATACACAGGCTATCGTGTTGCCTCAGCTCACGAGGCGCATGCCTACATTCAGCATTAGCCGTGAAAACTGGCAGCGCTTCAAGATCCTTGAGCTTGCTGATCCAAGTTGCCACACACCAGCTCAAACTGATATGGTAATCGGCAGCCATATACTTCCATAAATCCTGCTGGAAGATATACAAAAGATGTGCGACACTATACTTGCGCCAAAAACAATATTTGGCTGGTGGTGTCATTCTCGGCACAAGTAGAAGAGTGCTCGAATACAACTCTCAGCTCTCAGGTTAGAAAGTTTTGGGAAGTGGAGGAGATTCCACAACCCCCACAAATTTCCCCTGAAGATCAGGCATGTGAGCATATATATGCAACAACAACGACTCGTGCCCCAAACGGTCGATACATTGTGCGATTTCCATTCAAGGAAGAATTTCCAAAAAAGCTGTCTCTTGGCCACTCTCGGTCTGCTGCACTTCAGCAGTTCTTCAGTATGGAACGATCGCTTCGGTCATATGGAGCACACGAAGCCATGCGAAATAATATCTAATGGCAAATACTTCTCGTTCTACTTGCCACATCATGCGGTCGTCAAACCAGATAAGGTGACCACCAAAGTTCGCCTCAAAAACATCTGGTTCAGGAAAATCCGTGAATGACGTGTTGCGCACTGGTCCTACACTCCAACCAGATCTCATGCTGCTCATTCTGCAGTGGCGAATGCACAGATTAGTGTTCAATGGAGATATTGAAAAAATGTATCGTCAAATACTCATCCATGAGGACGATAAAGATTTTCAGCGAATCTTATTTCGCACATCGGCTGACTCTCCTGTCACCGATTATAATCTTAAAACTGTAACGTTCGGCGTTAATTGTGCACCATACCTCGCTGTCCGTATCCTGAATCAATTAGCAGATGATACGACATTTCCTTTGGCTGCCACAATACTTAAAACCGAAACGTATGTGGATGACATCCTATCCGGAAGTCATGATATTGACAACGCCACTGAATCACTTGTTCAAGTGATCAAAGCGCTAAAGTCAGCTGGTTTCATACTCATGAAACTAATGGCCAATCATCCGGCCATTTTAGAAAAATTTCCAAAGGAGGATCTTTTCGACTCCAACTTTTTTAAATTTGAGAGCGCTTCCACAACAAAACTCATGGTATACAATGGAACTCACTGACAAATAAATTTTCCTACACCATTCTGCCTGCATCGACATCGAGTGCCGTCACAAAGCGGCAAATTGTATCCTCTGTTGCAAAACTTTTTGACCCGGCAAGTTGGCTGTCGCCAGTTATGATTCAAGCAAAGATTTGCTTCAAGAACTTTGGCTGGAAGGCGTTGATTGGGACGAATGTGCCAAACCCATAGCCTTAGCAAAATGGCAACAGTTCGCAGAAAATCTGCCAGCCAACTGCCACATCGAAATCCCGCGATGGGTTAATTTCGCTCAGGGGCAAGATACCCAAATCCACGGGTTTTGCGATGCCTCGGAAAAAGCACATTGCGCTGCGATAACTGCCTCCAATGTCGGCTCTGCCACAAGTATCACCCGCTCAGGACGTGCCCGGCCTTCAAGGCCATGAAGCCACCGCAGCTATTGGCAGTATCCCGGGCGCAAGGGTATTGTGTCAACTGCCTTGCGCTCTCCAACACAACTGGCGAATGCGACTCGCCGGGCAGCTGCAAACACTGCGGGTTGGCGCATCACACTTTTTTTCTTGTGGCAGCCAACAACCCTGCGCGCACGGGCCAACGTAAGAAGCAGCCAAAACAGCGCGCATCTGCACGTAGGCCAGTGAAGACGCCCACCACCAAGGGAAGCCCGGGGCAGAAGGCGCAAAACCCACGCAACCAGGCGTCGCAACCGCCGCGCAAGAAGACCGCCCGACGGACTATCGGGCGAACTCTCCAAAGGTTACAAACGGCCAACTACCAGGGCCGCACCACTAACCGCATCCTTGGCAACATGATTCAAGCGCTGAAAGAGCTGCAAAAGACCCTAAGCAGCTCTTTCCTGGAGGGCGGGGAGGATGTTTAAGCCCCCGCTTAAAGCGCAATACGACGGCCGTGCGCGCAATCCGTGGCCGCAGCAGTTTGGCAGTTGACCGACGTCGATTCCGAAAACATGAGTAACGAGCGCGCACAGCCGCCTCCCTATCATCGTGCGAAATCCGCAGAAAACAGTTCAGCACTTATCGACGGACTTCTCGCACGCGCCCCTTCAAATTAGTATTTGTGATTAATACGAATATTAAATCTAGTTTACATGTAAACACATATGCTCACATATGTAACATGGAATTGTCAGTTTTGAAGTGTGAAAAACCAAACTAAAGCTTTGTAAATTTAAATACGAAAACAACATCTTTCCTTTAAACGGAAACAAAGGCGACTATTCATAGTCCAGCCACTAAGTCGAAACTACTAAAGTTGCAACTTAAATTAAAGTACCAACTTCAAATTCATTTCTATTCATAGTCGCGTTTTAGACTTCTACTAAGTAGTTTTAACTTAGTTTTGCGATATTGCAAAACGAGTGTGAAATTGTATCGATTTTTCTTTACGATATTTTGGAAAAATTACATTTTTACTAAATAATGTCAAGTTGATAGAGAGAGAGAAGCAACGGCAACGTCACCGCCATGCGGTAGTGAGTTTTCGTTAACATACGAATCCCATAAGCTAGATCGTGTCTGCGTCAACCTACGTCTACGCTACATCGTTGACTGTTTGCGCTTTTAGTTGTGAACTAAATGTGACTATGAATATGCGCCAACTCTAATTTTATGTTAATTTTTATCGATAACGGCTGTGAAAACACATAGGCGCATATTCATAGTCATATTTAGTACTCAACTAAGGGCCGTTTGCACCATGTCTAGTTAATTCTAACTCCCAGTTAAACATCTTTATCGACGTTATCGACACCCATTATATAACATGTGATCGATAAAGCAGTCAACGTGCTTAACTGAAGGATGTACCTCCAGTTAGCGTTAACTAGACATGGTGCAAACGGCCCTAAGAGGAAACTATTCTAAGTCACAACTAAAGCTATTCATAGTCGCCTTAGTTTCGACTTTTCTGGCTAAGTACCAACTTAAAATTTAGTTTCGGCTGCAGTTGCAACTAAGTCGTAACTAGGAAGAAGTATTTTATGAAATTAAGGGAAAACAGACGAAATATGTAAAAATTAAGTTGGTAGAGGGTGATTTTGATAATATTGAATAATCTCCAATAAATATTTACAAAGATCGATCCATTTTACTCGGAAGATCAAATTAAATGCGTATTACAATTCGAATAAAGCTAAATCACAAATTTATAATTGGAATANCACGAATGTGTCGTGTAAACAGGTTGATTCGCCGTTCTAATTGAGAGAGCGAACCACGTGATTCGGTTATTGTGGAAACGCCGTTTGAAGCAAATTAGTGCATAAAATTAAGACAAGTGTTTGTATGTTTCACAGCATGCTTTCGATAAACATCGACTTCCCATCATTGCGGTAGTTCTGGCTATTTCAAACAATTAACAAGAAACTTATACCTTATTCTTTTGGATAAACATGCAATGAAAGTAAAAATTGCATAAAAGGATGATCAAACTTGACATTATTTAGTAAAAATGTAATTTTTCCAAAATATCGTAAAGAAAAATCGATACATTTTCACACTCGTTTTGCAATATCGTAAAACTACTTAGTAGAAGTCTGAAATACGACTTAGTGGGTGGACTATGAATACGCGCCTATATATTTTTCAATCGGATGATTTGAATAACCGCACTCGTCGGTAATTTTCAGAAACAAAACTAGCAAGCCACGTAAAATTAAACAGGGGGTACCACAGAGTGGTTTCCTTTACCCGCTACTGTTTAATTATTACATATCAAAGCTTCCTCAGCCACCAGAGGGTGTTAATATAGTCTCGTATGCTGACGATTGTTCGATCATGGCGTCTGGGAATGGAATTGAGGACTTGTGCTCGAAAGTAAACGGTTACCTCTCCGAACTTTCTCGCTTCTTTACTGCACGGAGCCTTGCCCTGTCCCCTGCGAAATCCTCGGCAACCCTTTTCACCACCTGGACGAAGGAGGTCAGACTGCCACTGGGTATTCACGTCGATGGCGTAACAATACCGCCGGTGAATAACCCGAAAATTCTCGGAGTTACCTTCGACAGTCTGCTCTCCTTCTCGGCGCATACAACGGCAATTGTCAACAAAGTACAGAGCCGGAACAATGTCCTCAAGTCGCTGGCCGGCAGCACTTGGGGCAAAGATAAAGAAACGTTGTTGGCAACATACAAGGAAATTGGCCGGCCGGTTCTAAACTACGCAGCTCCCGTATGGTCGCCGGAGACTAGCTGAAAGCTGTGGATGAAGGTTCAGACCTGCCAAAACACGACATTACGAACTGCGACAGGATGTCTCCTGATGACGCCTCAACACCACCTTCATGACGAGGCCCAGATGCTCCCAGTAAAGGAGCATAACATAATGCTCTGCAAGCAGTTCCTCACTGGGAGCCACAGACGTGGCCATCCCAGCGGGCAACAGCTCGCGGAAGAGCCCTCGCCACGGCACGTCAGGAGGCATCTTTACGAATTGACAGACGAATTCCAGAGGTATATCAAACAACCTCTGGACCCGTCAACCTACCGACAGGCCCTGAACGGCATTCACAGGGAATCAGTCTCAAGTTATGTAGACTCCCGCCCTGTGAATGCCGTTCTAGGCACACAACCACCGGACGTGGACGGGACAGAACTTTGTCTGCCTCGGGAGACCCGCACTACAATAGCCCAACTTCGCTCTGGCTATTGCAGCAGGCTCAACAGCTACCTGAGCAGAATCAATGAGGATGTGCCCAACCAATTCCCGGCATGTGGAGAGTCGCCACATGACTCCCGGCACCTCTTCACATGCCCTGAGAACCCCACTCAGCTAACGCCCCTGTCCCTATGGACAGCCCCTGTGGAAGTAAGACACTTCCTGCGCCTCCCCCTAGCTGAAATAGACGACAACGTTGATGGATGAACCGCCCAAAGCGGGGCTTAGTAGCGGCTAAAACAACAACAACAACAACAACAATAACCGCATTCAATTTAGCATACAATATTTTTTAATACAATAAAGCCCGGTTTTTTGCTAAAACCTAATTTAAGCTTATTGCTCACAGTTGAAAAATTTAAAGCGTTGGTTTTTCTCCAGCTTTCTCAACAATTTCTATATGTGCCGATAAAGGCAATGCTGTTGCTTCTAGTGGCAAAAAATTGTATTCAAATATTTAGCACAAATCAAAATAAAAATTGTTACAAAGTTAAAGCCTGGTTTTCATTAGGTCATATTTGACGCCAAATGTCAAAATAATGAAAACGGGTTACCATCTGGTGTAATTTGCGTTTGTTGTCATATATTACCACGCACGGTCATATAAAATGACATCCAAATGAAAACGGCCCTCGCCGCTGATGTGGCAGCATTTGACAACCAAAATGTATTTGCCAACATGTTGGCAACTTTGTTTTCGTTTGCCATGCGACCAGCTGATTCTAGCTGCAATACGGACCGTTTATCTACAAAAAAAAACCAAAAATGCAGATTGGTAGAACTTTTCACGCTGATTTTAACTATACCCAAATTATTTGGGGCAAGTAAAAAACAAAGAAAATATAACAGGTTAAACTTAAACTTTCCAATTACTTATATTTTAAATATCTCGGAAACGACTCGACCGATTAGAAAAGTATTGAATCCAATTCAAAGATAATTTTAATAGCTTTTTTACGACGTATTTACTATAACCATTTTTTAAAACAAATTTTTGGTAAACGATATTTAAAGAAAATATATATACTATTTCGATTTTTTCCACTAATTTCGTTAAATTTTGCCCTATAACAAACCTTTCTATATAAGGTAATAACTTGTACTTTCTAAGTAATATAAATTTCTGTAGCATTAATTAAGCAATTTTCTTCAAAAAAGGTAATTTAATGAAAAAATTATTTTTTTTTGTTTTTTTGTATTTCTGACTCAAAAATATAAAAAATCAGAAAATTATGTACATCATCTGAAAGATGTAATCATCTTTATTTTGACATAATTAGTTGTTTAATCGGTTATGTAGTTCATAGGATATTGATATTTCAAAATATCGAAAAATTTAACTTAACCCACTATACCTTCTTAATTTTTTACTTGCGCTAAATAATTTTGGTAAGGTTAAAATCAGCATGAAAAGTTCTATCTAATTACATTTTTGGTTTGTCTATAGCTAAACGGTCGGTATTCTAGACTTTTTGTAAAAATTTAACATCACATTTGACATCAGTAATGAAAACGGAATGTCAGTCATCTGACACCGAAATTTGTCGACAGTCTTTCACATGCACTGCGGTATCGACATTTGATCAGTTTTTAAAATGTAATGAAAACGCATTTGACATCAAATGAACAGCTGTCAGATGAAGGCAGTTTTTGATGTCAGTGATTTTGACCCAATGAAAACCAGCCTTAAGTGCTCGCAATTTTGTCCTCAGAAATTTCTCAAAAGCGCGGGTAAAAGTGGAGATTTTATCTCTATGCAACATGGATCCATGCATCATTTATATGGAAAATATTTGTCTTTTCACGAATTCAATTCTTTCGGAACAGAAAGGCATGCACTTATCGTAGCAAGTCTTAGCAATAACAAAGAACGTATGTAAGTCTATAAGAAGAGATAACACGCTGAAGTGTGGCTCGTGAGTCTAGAAGGTTTACAAGGGGAATTCTCGTCCGTTTTGACATCAAGTTTCGTAAATGAATTCGCCGCACATTTGGATTCGCGGCGACAAAGAACGTTGAGAAAAAGTGATTGATGATAGAAATAAAGAAATGAAATGACAAAAAACATGACCGCAACTCTTTTTGTTTATTTGCCGAAGGCATTTAACAATTTGCATGCGCATGTGCATAGATTAATTTATTTTATAATTTTAAGCAAATGTAAGTGAATTAAGTGCATGCGCTATACCTGACCTTTTAAAGTTGTAATTATGAATGAAATTACGCATAAAAATGTACATTTATAGTCAATAAATAATTTACACTAATTTGTACAAATATACTCATGCGATCCCCTCCAAAAATATCTACATTCATTCAAATATGCGTACGTACATACATACATATGTACATATGTAAAAGCATATACATACGTGACCAAAACACAACAATAAAAATTTCATTCATAGACGCATGCGCATATTCTTCAAGGTCAAACCAAAGAACATAAATCTATAAGAAGAGACAACACGTTATAATTGTAGCGAGTGTTAACATCAGGAGCGTGCCTTCTCTTTTGCCCAAATACGTTTTTTGATTGGATGAAAAGAGAAGACACGCTCCTGATGTTAACACTCGCTACAATTGTAACGTGTTGTCTATTCTTATAGATTTACGTTCTTTGGTCAAACACATTCATTCATAAATTCAATGGCCATACATCTCCCCGCAAACGCATACCGCCCACAAGCGCAACTTCTTCGCGAGGGCCATAAAAATTCTAAAATGTAAAAATGAAGAAATCACAGCCAGCCAAATGAAAAATGGCTACTCCGCAGTAATATCGAGAAATAACTTATCTCGAGTTAAGACATTTTTTCTCTAAACTTTTTAATCGCAGTACTTCTTCAAACTTTCATATCGTTAATTAGTTGCTTAAGATTTTAGTTTAACAAAAAACAAAAAAAAAACAAAATTTTTTGCATAAATGGCCCATGATATTTTGATCTTAAGGAAAAAGTTCTAAAATCACATACATAAGTGGTTTAACCACTAATTTAATGTGGCAACAAGGCCTTCACGAGCTTCGGTCATAAATTTTAAAATTTTTGTCAACCGAGCGCCTACGATTTGTTTACAGTTGACTCTAGATACTTCGAGCGACATATATATGAATTCAAACAATTTAATTATTCTGCATTATTGATAATTGCAAAGCTCTGAAGCATGTATAAGTGAGTGTATACATACAGACCTATTCTGCGTTGGTAACACAAATATTGTTTACTGTCATGAAAAGCTTCAAACACAAAATCGAACGTTAACCTATTCTGCGTTGGTAATCAAATTTTTTTTACCGGAAAATAAAGTTCCTCTCTTTTTTTTAACTCTTTTTTCATTCTGTGGACTCTTGTAACCGGTAAATTTCGTTTCCATCTCATAAGCAGGTAACAAAATATTGCCCCATGAAGTATGCAACCACAGAATTTCTACAAGACTTCATAGCTGAAATGCTGAATAAATTAAAACGTTACCAGGGTACCTAGATTTGTGGTTACAAGAAGTGGTAACAAGGTGTTCATGTTAGGTGCAGCCTAGTGTAAGCGTACATATATATGTACGCATTTGCGCGTAAATATGTCAAGACGTGGCATTTCGCAGGAATTTAAGAAAATGTTAGGATAAATATGGCGGATGACGTGGGAAAGACGGAGACACCTTATGTTTCACATTTACGCGTTTGTTTCGGAGGAGTATGTGAGAAAAATGGAGACAACTTATGTTTCACATAAAACGCTGGTGGATATATCTTCGGGATATTAGGAGCTGTTAATGGCAGCCATAGTAGAGAACGCTAGGTTACGTGGCCAGGTACAGGGGTTGAGTGCCAGGAAGGGCGATGCTCCCCAAAGGTGCCCCTGCTCTTATGGTTGGGTCGGTGTCGATGCTGGCGCCCTTGGCGCCAGTGCCCTTGACGCCTGCGCCTTTGGCGACTGTGCCGTTGATGCCTGCACCGATAGTTGCCAAACCTGTGCATACGTGGTCGGGCGTGGTAAAGAGCAAGACTGGGGAAAAGTCCTCGAAGGAGGTAGCCGAGCAGGTAATGAAGGAGATTGGGCCGGTTTTAGGCGTAAGACTGCATGAGGTAAAGGCTTTGCTTTCTGGTGAGCTGATATTGCGTACACCTTCGGTTGCAAGAGTAGTGGTTCAAGGAGTGCACAAGGAGATATATGCGGATGAATTTATGTAGAAGCTGTATAGACTGAACTTGCAAGAGTTCAGTACTGGGTGCATGGGAAAGGAGGTGAGGATGGTCAGCCGACCCTGGAAGGTGGCTCATGACAGTGCAACTAATGTTCTTCTTTTGAGGGATCGGACAAATTAATGTCCGTCCTCTTGGAAGCAGGTCGTTGCTACGTAAAGTGGTACTCTTTCAGGGTGAGACCGGACACCCTCGTGCAGAGCTGTTTCCGGTCCATGAGTTTTGACCATAGGGTGTAAGAATGTAAGGCAAAAAAGGAAGTTTGCCATAGGGGGAGGATTTAAGGTAATTGCTGACCATAGGGTCAATGCCGCGGTGGTGGTGAGTGAGTCCAGCTGCGGATGAGTTGTGGTAGACTCGTCTGATTGGGGGGTAATTGTGGGGTTGGAGGGAGAGTTTGGGCGTTTGTTTGTTGCTTGCCTGTACTGCAAATTCAGCGTGCCTCTGGAGCCATATATTAGGTATCTTGACACCGTGCTACCACTAGCGAGTAGCACGCCGGTGGTCATTGGCTTAGACGCGAATGCTTCTTCCACGATGTGGTTCAGCAAGAAATCCCGGCATTCGTCTGGATATCAAAGCTGCCAGCGGGGTGAAGTATTAGGTGAGTGCGTGATGTCCAGTGGCGTTGACGTTGTCAATATACCTAGTGAGTGGTACACGTTTGATGGGCCGATGGGTGCCAGCGACATTGACCTAACTTTGGTGAACAGGGCTGGGATGCAGACGTTCCGATTTGGTGGGAAGTCAAGGGAGGATGGGGTGTAAGTGATCACAATCCTATACAGATTGAGATTACTCCACTCTCTCCCCCCTGGCCGTAGGGTTGGGTACCAGATGAGAAGGTGGCGTACAAATGGTGTCAACTGGGAGCAATATGGGAACAGGGTAAGGGAGGCGGTATTAGCAATACCACTGGGGCTATTCGAGGAAATGGGTGTAGACAAACAAATTGTTTGTCTAAATGGCATTGTTTGGGGGTTAATGACAGGGTTTTGAAGAAGTTGGAACGGGGGCAACTAAAGCGGGTCAAATGGTGGTCGGAGCAGCTCAGTGAGAAACGAGAGTCCGTCCGTCGATTTAGGCGACGGTTTCAGCGGGAACGACGTATGGGGTCTAGCTCAAGCTAGATTGCTGTTTTCACGGCAAATGAGGGAGTATAAGGAGATGCTTATACGGGTGAAGGGGGAAGAGTGGAGAAGGTTTGTGTGGGAAAATAGGGACGACCCTTGAAGTGAGGAGATCCCCTCTCTTCGCGTTGGTGGCTCCGTGTTAACAACGTGGAGGGAGTGTGCGGGGGTCTTGTTTGGTGCGTTCTTTCCTGGTACGGAAGTGCAGGTTCCTCAAGCAGAAGCACATGTCCCTCCACTAAATGTTGGGGAGTTGGCGTATGCATTTGACCTGGTAAGGTCTGGAACGTTACCGGGTTTTGATGGTTTCAACGGAGAGATGTGCAAATGTTTGTGGCACTTGGAGGCTTTCTATGAAATGTATGTGTGAAGGATATTTTCCACGTGAGTGGAAAGTAGCTAGGGTTGTTCTTCTTCTGAAGTCGCCCGATAAGGTCAGGAGTGATCCTCGATCTTATCGGGGCATCAGTCTCCTTTCAGTGCTTGGAAAAGTGCTGGAACGGGTCAAAGGCTTCAGGAGCTTACTGGGGGTAGTATGTCGGATAGGCAGTATGGGTTCAGGAAAGCGCGCAGTATTGAGGATGCTTGACTTAACGTCAAAGGGTGTGCAAGAATTGTACCTGTAGGTATGTTCTTGTCATATTCGTTTATTTTAAGGGGGCGTTCGACTATTTACGTTGGGATAGGGTCATTGAGCTGCTAGAGAGACTTTGGTGTCCAGAGTTGGCTTTATGGCGTAGCTACTTCTCTCGCAGGAGAGCCGCTTTAGTTAGGGAGGGGGGTAGACTTGAGGTTTAGGATGCTCGCGGTTGTCCTCAGGGTTCCATTTGTGGTCCATTTATTTGGAACCTCATGATGCTAACCTCTTCATCTTAGTAGGGGGGCAGTCGAGGGTTGCAATAGAGCTGAAGGGAAATCAGCTGCTCGGCGTGGTAAGTGCATGGGGTGCGGATGTGGGTGTTGATGTGTCGGTAGAGAAGACAGTGATGATCTCCTGAAGGGAAAATTGTTGCAGGGTCGCCCGCCGGTAATCCGCTTAAACGGAACCAGTCTCAGGTACGAGACGCAAGTCAAATACTTGGGGCTGTTGATGGGCGAGCAGATGAACTGTGGTTTGCATTTTGTGCGCCTTAAGCTGCGAATTCTTGGTGTTGTGGGTCAGGAACGTTACATTTTGAGGTCTGACTGGGGCCTATGCCGACTTGCTTTTCGTACCATATATCAGGGCCTGTTTGTGGCTTGTGCCACTTATGGTTCTGCCGTTTGGTATGAATCTGTTATGACGGTTGTGGATCGCAAAAAGATTTTGTCCTGCCAGAGGGTAATGCTGCTGTCTTGTCTGCCGGTATGTTGCACAGTTTCCACTGATGAGCTGCAGGTGCTCTTGGGGGTGCCTCCTCTTGATTTGGTGGTTACAGAGCGCTCTATGGCTTTACGATTAAGAAGGGGCATGTAGATGCCGTTGTTGGATGGGTGGATTTCGGATGCTGACTTGGAGAGAGGGTATTTGGAGTGTAAGCGCTCCTTGTGGGAGACGGTCTTAAGGAAGTGGCAGGAACGCTGGGACAATAGTTCCAACGGTCGGGTGACATTGGGTATATTCGTGACGTTAATTTTGTCCGTGAAAACCCGGATTTCAGATTTTGTCTCAGTCTGGGTTTTCTTCCGAACGGACATGGGCCATTTAACGCATTTTTGCATAGCCGAAATCTTTGTGATTCGGAAAGTAGTGCATGTGGTGCGCATAGCGACGATTCCAGAATGAATGCGTGCAATTAGTTAAGGAGTAAATTGATGGGTGGGGCGACCAGTCCAGAGTGGCATGGAAACTCAACTGGGAGTAGTTACGGCTACGAGGTCTGACCGGAGACTTAATTCTGGCACCACGGGGAGCAGTTGCCCATGGGGCTTGCTCCAATCTGCTTGTTCGGTTTGGCCCTACGGGGAGTATCGTGGTGGCTGTGGTTTAAACCCAAATTCTGGGAGAGTCGTGTGGCTCGATGTAGAGTTGCATTGCAACCGGGCGCCGGACCCATAGTACCTCAGGGGTTTAGATAGGCCTCCAACCTTACCAAGGTGGTAAGTGTATTCATTCCGCACTGCCAATTGGTACCGAGATGCTTGCATTTCGGGGCGCTGTTCATCGCATTGATTTGATCCACTGTGCTATTGAGCGCCGTGGAGTTGGACCGGATTCGGCAGGGACGCACGCAAATATTAGCACACGTTGTTATATGTCACATTTACGCGTTTATTTTTTTGCATGAATATGAACAAAAAATTGGAAAATATTTATTCTTGCCCGATGAAAACAAAACGTATGCAAATTCATATACAAATACATAGATTTTATATTAGACTAATACAATTTGTATATAATGAACATTAGTTTTGTTTATATGCCGCCAAAAACACACTTTACCCATCAAATGGCACGAAGCATTACTTTTTTCCACACTTCTTGAAATGTCTTTCCTAATGAAACAAAATATGTATATAACATATATAAATGCATAGATTTCTTATTAAACTAATGCATTTTTATATAAAAGTACACTGATTTCGTTTAAAATAATGATCACTTTTATCCATATACACCAACACTTGACACTTGTTGAGCAACACTTTACAAACACTTTTTATTATTAATATGGACACTTTCACAAACAAGCACCTCCGTATCTTACACATGCACTGAATATTCTATTTTTTACACCTTAATTTATATATATTTTAAATTAAACTACATTTTTCCAACCACCTGTGCAAAATAACCACAGAAATTCATATTTGCCGCTTTTCTTCTGTTTTGCTTGCCTTTTCCGTATTTGAGGCGAAAATAAAAAATTTGCGTTTCAGATAGGGTCAAAATCGTCGCGGCTCATTTTCAAAGTAACGAGTTTTCCCTTCTTAAAAATTAACCTTCTTTGGCAATAATATTATAGCAAACAACATGTAAAAATCGTCAGGAAAGTGTGCTGCTTGCCGTAAAATTTTTCACTAGTTCTACGGGCTCGGCAATTTTTATTCACCTCATTATTGTCGAAAATTTACCATCCAGAGTAGTTTTCTATCAACGGACACTGGCCCTGTAATTTAAAAAAATTAAATATTTTTGAATATGGATTAAATTTGGAATTTATTTAAAAACAGCCAAAACATGCATTTAATACGAAATATGCTCTAACAAATATGTTAAAAAACGCTTTATATTTTTACAATTAGCATTTCCTTTTTATGCATTTTATGATAAAGTATACGAAAAAAAACATGCTCTACCATATTTTTGGTTGGCCTAGTAATTATGTTAGCATTCTCCATTCTGGCCGCAAAGTTCGAAATTTCAGAATGTTCTTCCAAAAATGAAGAATATAAAAGTGCGGAATTACATCTTGCGCTCAAAAATACTAAAGGAACATCGTCTGGGAAGGATAAAATAACTTATGTTATGGTAAAAAATTCGTCGAGCGTTTTCAAAATAAGATTGTGCTGGCTTTATAGCAATATTTTAAAAACGGGTATTTACCCACACGACTGGAAGGAAGCTGTACTTATGCCCATACCAAAGTTAGGTAAGAACCAGAATTCAGTCGAAGGGTACCGACCTATATCCTTATTACCTGTGCTCTCGAAAATATTAGACAAAATAGTGACGAGAAGACTGTGGAAGGCATGCGATGGTAAAATCCTCAAAATCCAGCATGCATACATGCCCAACCACGGAGTACACACGCTTTGCAAACTATTAGAAACGCAAATAAAGAAAAACCTCAACCAACAAAAATTTTCAAGACTGGTCGGCAAGAACCGGAGCATTAATACCGGCTGACAAGATTGAAGCCATTCATATTTGCAGAAAGAGAAACTGGAACGTATCGTCCATTACACTGAGAAACAAAAACGTCGATCTCAAAGCGAAAACGAAAATTTTAGGCGTTACCTTCACCAGGAATCTATCACAACGGCCTCGCATCCTCTGCATAACACTTTTTGGGATTGTATAACTAGAGAAAGTTCTAGGGTCAAAAGCTACAGAAGCATCTGCAGCATCACTGCTATTACCAAGTATCTAAAGGACACGCATATCCCAATACAGACAAAAGTATCTCCATCGACATCTCATTGAGCGCTTTCAATAAAAGCAACACCTCTGCGGAAGTCTACATCAAAATGTTTTTAGCATATAAAGCAAACTGTTCAGCTGATACCTTCTACTATACTGATGGCTCCTTACTCGAAGAATCACCGTCTTATGCTGTTATAGAACAACGGATGGATGGAATTCATCAACAACTCCATCAAGCTCTTCTGCCGCCATATGCTGGTATTTTTAACGCCGAATTAACAGCAATTAAATTTGCCGTCCAACACGCAACCAGAATCAAAAAACCGGCAGTCATTTTCTCGGATAACTTGAGTGTGCTAAAATCGCTAATGGACCGAAATAGTGAAGCGCACAGATACGTAGTGGGGAGAATTAATAAACACGGCGATATGAAACTGACATGGATACCCGGACACATGGGGATAACAGGCAATGAGCTAGCAGACAAAGCTGCTAAACAAGCTTTTAGTGTGCCACTTGTAGCAGAGTCTCCTTGCTTAGTCACTGCCATGACGAATTTCCATAGATCGTACCTTAGAGCAACCAGAGATAGATTGTGCGAATCGTCCAAGTGTTTTTTAAGGACCCACAACGTCAGATGTGACCGACTGAACTATAATAAGGACCTTTCACGCGAAAAATGTATAACAATAGCAAGAATGAGAGTAGGCGTAACCAAATTCACATCTGAGCATTAATACAAACGCGTAGCTCAACGGGAATGCAGGCAATGTAACGAACCCCTCAGTATAGAACACATTCTTAAGGACTGTCCCATCTCCGGTTATAGCAATAACTTGACTGCAACTCTAGACTGCAGCGATGAACATACAATAAAACTGCTAAGCGACGCCCTCAACAAACACAACCTGCTGCATGAAATATAATTTCGCTTGCGAGGCAAATGGCCTAGTCGCCGAGCCTCCTAATATTAATAAATAAATAAATAAATAATAAAAGTGCATGATCAGTAAAAAAAAAAAATATTTTGGAAATAATGGATAAGTTTAATCCAAGACAAGCTAGAGAGATGTTTAGCGAATTTAGAAATTTTTAATGGGATTCATGAAACGTCGCAAAGTTTTTGCAAATGTCGCATTTGTCGCAAAATTTGCCATCTTGCGACACAGCTGATTACTTTTGTATGAAAAATTGAAAAAATTTGCGATATTGCCATAGTATTTGAGCTGGCAATCATTGCAAAGTCAAAGTCGCGAAACACGTGTTTTTTACTGTCTTTAAATACTTCAAGAAAAAGTATATCAGTTGGGGCTTCTTCGAAATATAATTGTAAAAACTTTTCTTTTTCTCTAAATCGCCTTTTTTTAATTTTACATTTGCAATCCGGAGTTGCGATAGGTCGTTCATACAACTTTGTTCGCAACATTGCCATTTCGCTAAAAATGCAACTTTGCGACGTCTTATAAATAGCACTAATAAGTATTAATAGGGTCGCAACAGTTTAACAAGTTTTGCTTATTTTTCTTTTGTTTGTTTAAGGTTTATTAATTTTATACAAAAGTATAGCTCATTATCTAAAAAACCATATAAATCCGAATTTCAAACCTTGCTTTTTTGCAGCGCTTTTACACGGTTCAACTGTTGAATTCAATTCTGCTTGCTTGTGGAAGGGAAGGGGTGGGAAAAGGGAAGTGTATACTTGCGTCTGTACCGTCAAGTCGTTTCAGTCTTTGGGAAAAGTTTAGTTATTTGCCGGACGTTTTTGGGGTGGGGAGCGGAGGGGCTGGGGCGTGGTCCCCTAACCCTTCCCCCCTGCCCCCATTCGAAAGGGAACAAACCCAACTTTACGAAAAGTCGCACACCCCTTCGGGGCCTCCCACAGGCCCCTAGGGAACCGTTTTAAAATGGGCAAAAAACGGCATTTACCGAGGGAAATTGTGCAGTTTGAAGTGGAATATAACCCAACTAACAGAATCTGTCGGATTTTTAAATAAAATGAAATATCACAAGGTGGTTATCAGGCGAAAGAAGGGAGCTGAACACCCTTCGCAGAGAACACCTTTCCGCGTAGGCGGCCTTCGGCCGCACTTAGGGATTATAACCCTCACAAAATAGGGTTCTCTTTCTGTTTTGCGAAGAAAAGGAGCTGAACACCTTTTGCAGAGAACACTGTTATGGAACGCATACATTGAGAGCAGCAGTGAATGCAGGCGGCATGACACAATAGGGTGCACTATGGCTAGTCATGTCGGCTGGGCTGGGTTCTTGCCTTCACCGCTGTTCCCTGCGCCATAGCAGAGAAAAGTCATGCCTTGTCAAACGTCTTAATGGACGGACACATAGCAAAATAATTCAAAAAAAAATCCGTTAAAACAAAAAAAGAGCTGGAAAAGAACCTTAAAATATAAAACAAGCTGAAAGTCAAAAGAAAACAAAATACCAATCTAAGCAAAAACAAAAACAAGAAGCTAAGGCCGAATATGATTGGGGCCACTGGGCGATGTGTGGCCCCTGGTGCTGACCCACCCTTAGCCGTGGTCATCGGTGCACCTTATTCTCGATGACCCCATAAGTAAAAAGTGCCTACATGCCTTCCTAAATAATGAGTCGACTTAGCATTCCCATTTTAATAACAATTTATTCAAACAAATTCATTTTCTTAACAACTAATCCTTAAAACTAATCATCCTAACACTAAGTCCTAATCTCTAAAACTGGTAGGTATATGTATTTACTTAAGCAACTAGGTAGGTGTGAATCTTAGATCTAAGGTAAGTATAAGGAAACGGAGGTAAGGTAAGTAATTTAGGTAAGCATGTCAGGTAAGTAAATCCGGTATGGAAGTCAGGCAAGTAAGTCGGGTTTGTAGTTCTGGTAAGTATATGAAATCTATTTCCCCTATATTTCTGTATTTATTTGTTTAAATTTCGTTTTGGTCTTTAATTCTTTCCTTTAAATCTTCTAATTTCCTTTTTCTATTGGATTTATTATTATTAGTATTACTAGTTGTGCATATTAAGTTCTTTGTTATATCGTGGCCATTTTCTTTGTTATAATTTCCTTATTTACTTAGAATTATATTATTTGAATTTATATTAAAGTGTAGTTTACTTTAGTTTATACACTGGATTATTTTTATTTGTATATCTTTCGTTTTATTTTATTATTATTTATTTATTTATTTTAGTTAAAAATTAGGTTCCTTAAGTCGTAATCTATAGTAGTTTACTTCAGTTCGCTTTAGTTAATTTAATTCACTTTTATTTAATTTGATTCTATGTTTGTTTAAGGAAATTTTCTTAAATTTTTATTTTTTTCCAATTAATTTAATTTACTTTATTCAATTTGCTTTTATTTAATTTAATATCAATATATATACCAAACGCAATATATATTACAAACTGAATACGAAGAAAACCCAATGCAGCCACTAGGGCTTATATGTGCATCATACCGTGGGTATGCCTCAAGTGAGGTGCATTCATTATAACTATGTATGATCGCCTTATCTCGTGTGGAAAAACATTTTAGTTAATTACGATAATTGATAATATGTATGTACACGGGTACCTTAATATATAAGTTTTATGTATGCTAATAAGGTATGTATCTATTTATATTAAATGAAAATTGAACTTTAAAAGCTCTACTTCCAACTTTATATTTATTTTCAAATTTTATATGGCCCGAAGGACTCACCCTTGTTGCAGCAGGCTTGTGTGTGGCCGGCTGGTGTTGTTGTTGTGACTGTTGGTTGGTTGTTATAGCTGGTGTTGGTCGATATAGCTCGTGTTGCCGCTCTTTGCGCGGTCGCTGGCGCTCTGGCGCGCTGGTTACCCTTTTTTTGCGGTTAGTGCCGCCGCTACTTGGGCGGTTCGCTGGTGTTACCGCTCTTTGCGCGGTCGCTGGCGCTCTGGCGCGCTGGTTACCCGGGTGCTTACCCCGGTTGTTGGTGTTGTCGTTGCTGGTTAACGCTTTTGCGGTTAGTGCCGCCGCTCTTTGGGCGGTTCGCTGGTGTTACCGCTCTTTGCGCGGTCGCTGGCGCTCTGGCGCGCTGGTTACCCTGGTGCTTACCCCTGTTGTTGGTGTTGTCGTTGCTGGTTAACGCTTTTGCGGTTAGTGCCGCCGCTCTTTGGGCGGTTCGCTGGTGTTACCGCTCTTTGCGCGGTCGCTGGCGCTCTGGCGCGCTGGTTACCCTGGTGCTTACCCCTGTTGTTGGTGTTGTAGTTGTAGCTGCTGCTGTAGCAGCCGTGGTTCTTGTTGGTGCCGATTGTTGTCGGGGTTGCTAGGCGGGGTGCTGGTGTGTTCGGGTGCTCCCCGGTTGATGCACCGCTCTCTGGTGGTTGCTGGTGTTGCGCACCCGTGTTACGCCGTTGTATGGGCGCTGCTGTGGTGGCGGCAACTATAGCCGGATGGGGTAGCTGCAAAATAAGATTTTTTTTAGAACAGTACGAAAGAGCACAGAAGTGTTGGTTTAAATTAAAGTTCAATTCTTTGCCTACACGTGTATGTTGCAGCCTTTAGGTTTGGGTCGCGCGTTTGCCCACGGCACCCCAAAATCATTGTACAAATAACCAAACCCCCTTGACTGTTCGACACTGGATTCGTCCATATCGTACAATATATGTGTGTGCTTGCTTGCTTCAAGTTACTCCATTCAAATAAGAAGCTGGAGCAGGAAATCGTGCTCTCACCGAAGGTAGAATACTTTGGAGCAAGGAAATCCTCCAGAAACACCCAGAGCAGCTCATTATGCAGCGTTTTTGCTGCATTTAAAATGCAACATTTAGCACTTTCGAACATATATTTTCGAAGAGCGTTCATGCTATCGCATTTAGCAAATGCACATTTACCCAAGTTCGAAATCATCTGTTTATTGTTTACATTGAAATTTAAGCAAAATGCGCCGAATTAAATTTATTTTATTAATGGTGAAATCATATGTATCTGTGGCCATCAATTATGCGAAAATTTAAGAAATAAACACATCCATATATGAATTAATAAAAAGACGTGCACGCTTTATGGAGATGCTAATTCTGTATAAAAACGTGCGAGTTGTAACGTGGGAATACATCCACTTGGAACTTTCAACAAAAGAAAGAACCTTTGCTCCACAACAGGTATGAAACAAAATTATAATCACTTATGTATGTATGTATGTATATATATACATCTTCTTATCAATATTATAAATGTGAAAGTTTGTATGTTTGGATGTTTGGGAAATCATTACGCGGAAACGACTACACGGATTTGCATGAAATTTTGTACGCAGATAGCTTATGGGCCAGGTTGGTTAATAGGCTATTTTTTTTTTTAAGAGTTGCCAACTGTTAAAAAAGTTTCATTTATTTAATATGCGGGAACGACTGAATGGATTTGCATGAAAATTTGCACACAGATAGCTTATGACCTAGATTAGAAAATAGGCTACTTTTCTTAAGAGTTGCCACCTTTTAAAAAAGTTTCATTATATTAATACGCGGAAACGACCGAATGGATTTGCATGAAATTTCGCAAGCAGATAGCTTATGACCTACAGTGGAAAATAGGCTAATTTTTTGGAAGAGTTGCCACCTGTTAAAAAAGTTTAATTAAATTAATACGCGGAAACGACTAAACGGATTTGCATGAAATTTTGCACACAGATAGCTTATAACCTAAGTTAGAAAGTAGGCTACTTTTTTTAAGAGTTGCCACCTGTTAGAAATGTTTAAGTTAATTAATACGCGGAAATGAGTGAACTGATTTGCATGGAAGCTTTCACACAGATAGCTTATGAGCTAGGTTGAAAAATAGGCTACTTTTTTAAGAGTTACCACCTGCTATAAAAGTTTAATTAAATTAATACGCGGAAAAGTCTGAACGGATTTGCATGAAATTTTGCAAGCAGATAGCTTATGACCTACAGTGGAAAATAGGCTAATTTTTTGGAAGAGTTGCCACCTGTTAAAAAAGTTTTAATTAAATTAATACGCGGAAACGACTGAACAGATTTGCATGACATTTCGCACAGAGATAGCTTATGACCTATGTTGGAAAATAGGCTACTATTTTAAGAGTTATCACGTATTAGGTAACTTTAATTAAATTAATACGTGGAAATGACTGAACTGATTTGCATGAAAGTATGCACACAGATAGCTTATGACCTAGACTGGAAAATAGGCTACTTTTTTAAGAATTGCCACCTGTTTGAAAATTAAATTTTGCTCAAAGATGGTTTATGACCTGGATTGAAAAATAGGCTACTTCCTTAACCGGTTTTCCGATCAGAACGAAATTTAGTACACTTACTACGGATTTCGGAAGGATGGTCTTAGACTGAAAGTAAGTCCGATAACTCAAGGCCCCTCCCATACAAATTGGAATTTTCATATTACATACATATCTCTGGAAGTATTTGTGGGAGAGAACTGAAACTTGGTATAGTGATATGTATGTGAAATCAATGTTGGCATTAATCGATTGATGTTTTAATTAGTTAGTTAATTCGATTAAATTCAATCTGATTACAGTTAATCATGATTAATTTTAATCCGACTAAACAGTTAACCTTACCGCGATTAAAAAATTAATTTTTAATCATTAACTCTTAATTTGATCAAGTAGGTTTGGTGATTAATTAAGTTATGCTGGAATTTTCCTGTGCACACAAAGCAAGTTAATCCAGTATGGCTAAGTCGGGTTTCCTCATCAATCTAAGCAATTTGGTGTGCATTTTCATTAAGATATATACCAACAAACGTTTTACAAACTAGGTTTGTAAAAGTTCCCAGTTTATGTATTACTAATAACAATAATTATTATTTTTTTATATTACGTGCTTTTTATAAGCGTAAAACACAAAATAATTACTATAACTGGTGTTTGGTTTCAAACTCGGACAAACTAGACAAATTAATCAGATTTTATTTTTAATTGGATTAACGATTAATGTTTTAAATTAATTAAACGTAATCGCAGCCAGCGATTAACGATTAAAAAAATGTTATCATTAATCGTACAGTTGATTACGACTAATTAATTTTAATCGTCAAACGCGATTAACATTTTAATCGTTAATTTTTAATCGTTAATCAGATTAACAGTTTGCCAACACTGTGTGAAATCATGTTCATATTCACGGAGAAAAATGGACGTTTTTGGAAAAGAGGCGTAGCACCTCCCATACTGACTGAAAGTTTCATATTGCATATCTCTTCAAATGTTTGGGGTAAAGCACTCAAGCTTGGTATGGAAATACATATGTATGTATGTATGTGAAACTAATACCATACTCATGGAGAAAAATGAGAGTTATTGGAAAAGGTGGTGTGGCAACTCCCATGCAAATTGATTTTTCTATGCTGCATATCTCTGGAGGTGTTTATTGCAGAGGACTGGAACTTGGCACCGAGATGTGTATACAAAATTAATTCCATACTCATAGAGAAGAATTTGCGTTATTCGAAAAGGGGACATGTTTCCTGCCGTACAAATTTACTGTTTTATACTGCTTATCTCTAGAGGTGTTCATGGTAGAGTACTGGGACTTGGTACTGGGGTATGTAAAATCAATTCTAAATTCATGGAAGAAGATTAGGGTTATAAGAAAAAGGGGCGTGGCACTTCCAGTAAAAGTTTACTTTTTCTTGCCACATATCCCTGAAAGTGTTTGTGGAAGACAGAATAAATTTCATTAAATGGAAAAGGGAGAGCCGGGTTCGGCCTTATAATCTAAAGCTCTCTTGAGGCATTTGCTACAGTAATGAGAAGTGGTATTTTATCAAGGCCAGGTTACTAAATTTGAGTTGGAAATATTAGAACTCGCCGTGGCACCTCCAAGAAGGTTACACGTTCACGCGTCGTATACCTGGAAACATTTTAAGGTCAACTTAGAGGGATTGATACATTTCGTATGCCTAGCGCGCAGACGAGATTTTATAATTTCATAGTTTTAAACGGCCCAAATATCTTAACTCGCTTAAAAAATAACGAGCTATAACGAAATGGGTATGCTGCTGCATACATTTTATGTTTATGCCGAATTTTAGCAATTACCAGTATTGACAAGACTACCACAATAGATGGTACCGAAGTCAAATTAAGTTTAATTAAATATGTTAAAATAGAAATTTCTGTAAGTAGTAAAATAGTATAATTCATTTGCCATTTTTATGTTCATATGCACGTCATACATGTATGTTCCTTCTGTAATTTTTGTCCAACGTTATCGCATATTTGTAATATTTGTAATTTTTGTACTTATTGTTGACACAGTGAAAATAAACAACCAGCCCCTGAAGATGCTAATGAGTTTAGCGAAACGTTGGGCAACAATAGTGGAATAACTTTGTTTTATTTGCACTAAAGGATGCAAGATCGGACAAGCCTATTAAAATATTAAAATTTAAAAAACATAAATACGAACCGATCGGAACCAAAAAATAGATATCATTAAATTATTTTTCCTATTTGTATAAAAGCGCGGGGTGAAACCCGCGGGTATAAGCTAGTATACTTATCCAACGTTTAACATAATCGAGGAAGTACGTTTTGGGAAGTCGAGTGCCAATGCTCTGGAGATAATAACTTCAGACAAAGTTTTAGACTGAATAGAAGTGCTTTTAAAAAATTATGCAGTTTTCTGGATCACCTAAAGAGAAAGGAAACAAGATTCCATAATACCATCTGCTTGGAGAAACGAGTTGCCATCGCCCTATATGCTCTTGGGTCCTCAGCGGAATATCGTAGCATTGCGAACTTGTTTGGAGTGGCCAAATCAACAGTATGCGCAGCTCTCTTGGAATTTTGTAGGGAAGTGTGGAAAGTGTTACACCCAATGTATTTCAACCACTTTCCCCTAAGTAGAGAAACAATTGAAGACTGTGTTAATGGGTTTAAACACATTGGATTCCCAAAGTGTATGGGTGCTCTTGGTAAGCCCTTAAAATTATTATTTTTACCCAACTAAGTAGCGAATATATTTTTCAGATGGATGCCACATAGAAATTCATCCCAGACAGGAAGAAGCAGTGGATTATATATAAAGGATGGTATTCTACAGTGTTACTAGCACTTGTTGATGCAAGGTACCCAGTATGAAATTTTTTAGATATTCTATTTTGCGTATATGCATATTCATCCGAATGTAAATTACATACCGCATAACTATTTCTTTTCTTTTAAAGATATCGTTTTTTATACATCAACGTGGGAAGTCCAGGAAGATGTAATGACTCCCAAATCTTTGAAAAGTCCAGCTTAAAAAGGGAACCGGAGAACTGCTCACTTCTGAACACAATGAGTACAAATTTAGGAAATTTTGACATCCCAGTTGTCATTCTTGGAGACTCTGCCTTTCGTTTTTCCAAATATTTAATGAAGCATTTTCCATTCAGTTTGGATACGACGCCTGCACAAAAAGCTTTCAATTACCAACTTTCAAAATCTCGTAGACTGGTTAAAAATGCTTTTGGGCAATTGAAAGCAAGGTAATTAAGTAAATATAGAATTGGTCGTTAAATCCCACTGGGAAAATAGGTAAGCATCTTACGAGGTAAGCCATGGTTTCCTTCAGTTTTTAGTACCAAAATTGTAATCACGGCCAATGTCATCTACTAGTAAAGCGCAAAATGAACACCTCCTACGACACATTAAGTTGTCAGTTGCAAAATAACGTGCAGCCGAAGTTATTTCCAAGCGCCGAACTACTACGAGCGACTGCTCTGCATTATGCGTAACATACTTTGTAAAGCAGCTCAGAGGTATGTCTGATACCAAATGTAGATTCTAAATTCCTACTTACATTAGGCGGCCACGTCTTTGTTAAAGTAATGGAGATTCGGCAGGGAAGTAGTAAGGACCGCCGGGTGAAGGGCAATACCTTACCGCAACTTACACTTCACCCGGCGGTCCTTACGACTTCACTGACGAATCTTCCTTAGTTTAACAAAGACGTGGCCGCCTTATGTAAGTAGGAATTTCCAATGTACATTTGGTATCAGACATACCTCTGAGTCGCTTTACCAAGTAAGTTACGCATAATGCAGAGCAGTCGCTCGGAGTAGTTCGGCGCTTGGAAATAATTTCGCCTGCAAGTTATTTTGCAACTGACAAAGTAATGTGTCGTCAGAAGTGTTCATTTTGTGCTTTACTAGTCGGTGGCATGTGCATTGATGACAATTTTGGTACTAAAAACTGGAAGAAAACATGGCTTACCTCGTAAGGTGCTTACTTATTTTCCCAGTGGGATACACTTATTATTTTAACATATATGTATACAAATTTAGGTTTCGCCGGATCGGAAAAGGAATTGATAACAGAATTGATAATGCAAATTCTATTATAAAGGCTTGTTGTGCCTAGCACAACTTTTTAATAGCAGAAAATGACCTAGTTATACCTTCTTGGCTTAACGAGCAGCACGCTAATGATATTAGGAGAAGACAACCACAATCCGTGGACTCGCACCAAACCTTAGCAGAAGCGGAATCAATAAGGAATGCGTTCTGTTCATATTTAAGTAAGTTAATATCACGTTTATTTCAGTTCATGTCTTTTTATCTTGACGCGAAGTAAAAAAAAAACTTTTAGTTTTAAAAAAGGAAAAAGGTACTCTAGCAAAATGTTATCACAATTTCAAATCCAAGCACTTCAGTTCACAAAATCTTACTTTCTATATACTTAAAATCTACTTCAAAAATGTAAACAAAACAATTCAGTCCAATTCTCAAAACCTTACTTACTAATTCCTTAAAATCTATATACTTAAAATCTACTTCAAAAATGTAAACAAAATAATTCAGTGCAATTCTCAAAACCTTATATACTATTTCCTTAATATCTGCTTCAAAAATAAAAACAAAATAATTCAGCCTAATTTCTACATACTATTTCCTTAAAATCTATTTAAAAAATCAAGTACTCCATCCGTCAGCCTTCTTGCGTCCCTCTGCAGTTCTTGCATTGCGACTAGCTTTGCCTTTTCTATTTCGACCAATTCATCGTTCGATTTTGTGAATTTTTCCATAGCCTCCGAAAAATTGCTTTGGATACCCTCACAAATCGTCACTAATCGATCCATCTGTTTTTGTTTTCCAGATCTGGTAGATGTTGCTGCGCTTGATATTGATGGGGGAAGTGTTGCCCCTCCCGATCCTGACGGCAGTGGTGATGAACACGACGGTGATGGCGACAGCTGGGGAAGAGAAGGAGAAAGCGGCGAGATATTTGTCGGGGATGATGACATCGAATCTGAAAATGAGTATTTTGAATTTATGTATATAGATTAGTTTTTAATAATAAAAATGATTTTGAATATGCCTACAATTTTAATCATGTAAATTGAATAACTAGCAATTACCTTCAAAACTCTCTTCTATCAGCTCTTCCACGTTATTGATGGAGAAGCCACCAATTATTTGGTGCACCTGCTCAAATAAATGCCAAGAAGCAGCTGAGCCTCCAGTCGTCCCCATACCTGCCTTGGCCTTCCTATGAAAAGAACATTACAGGAATAAATATTTTTTATAACTTTGGAATGACTATAGTTACCTATATTTTGCCGTCAAATTGTCAATCTTAATTTTTACAGATGAGGAATTGACATCATATCCTTGCATCTGCATTTCTGCCGCCATCTCCTGATAGACATGGCTGTTTTTTCTGGGCCCCCTCAAGTCATCCACTTTTTGTTGCCACAACATCACAAATACCTCCTCTGCATCTGCGGTCCAAAGATTTCGCGATCGCTTAATTTTTTATTGTCAATATTTATTAATTTAAGCGCACACAGGAAAAAACTATCAACAAATATGTATGTATCAGCAAAACAAAATGTCAACAAATATTTATGTATGTACACAGAAACAAGCGGTATTGCCACTCTTTTTCATTAAATCTTGTTCGAATCTTCGAATAACGCAGGGTTGCTTTTAGCATTTAGATTCTTAATGCAAAGATTGAGTTGCATTTAGGTGCATTTAGATGACGAATTTTGTATGGATAAATGTACATTTAGAGTAGCATTTAGAGCTAAATGCGCTAAATGTACATTTACGCGTAAGCAAAAACAGCCCATTACACTACTTATGGTTATTTGTATTAAAGAAGACTTACCTTGATTGCGGCTGCTGTGGATGGTGCTGGTTGTCGTTTGGCGAGATTGGTGCTCGTAGGTGGTGATGGGGCTCTGTAGCTGAGCCTTCCGTACGGTTTGGGTACTGGATTATGATGTGGGGTGCCCTCCACCCAGTGGGCTTATTCTAGTCAAGTTTTTTTTTCCTTTTTTTCACTCCACTGATCACTGTAGGGTTTTCTTTTCTTCGCCTTTTCTTCACTTCACTAGCACTTGTGTTCCTATTCTTTTTAATTATTTTTAATGAATTCTTTTTATTTTGTTCAAACTTTTCCTTTTTAAAATATGTCTGTAAATTCTTGGTTTGTTTAGCTATATGACTGGCGCGAGTTCATCAAAACGATTTTGCTAATGGCCGACTGTGGGGTTGCCAGCAGGTTTTTATACCCTCGCAACTTGCGCAGTAGCATTGATGGCATGTTATCGATATGTCATGCAGGCCAATTGGGTTAATTTGTTTATTTCTTAGATTTTATAAGCAAGTTGGGGATGCATAGGTGGATTTTGATATTTACATAACCGATTTACGCAATGGTAAATGTAGATAAGGGCGTCAAAACTTATTAATTAGTTATTTTTATTTCAGGAAACCTAATGTTACATTTTATTTACTGTCTTTATCGACTATTGTTGAAAAGCTTAGTTTGAGAGAATGCTAACAAGGCTCTACCTATGCTAAGTATTCTAAAAATCGGCTGGAATGATATCGGAAACTTTTGAGAAGAAATTAATAATTGTCTGTTAGGAAAAGGGAAAATGATTTTGTTAAAAATTTTAGTTATACTGAGCGCTGCATTACATATCGATTTTTGGGCCAAGGGGCCATCTCTATATCACGCGCAATTTGGTAACGGGAGTCTCGCGTGATTTTTGTAACGGCAGTTTCGCGGAAAGTTTATAACAGCAGTTCGCGCCGCCAATGAAATCCTGCCACGTAATAGTCCTCTAGTGTGGCTTGTCTAAAAGGTGCCGTCTTCTCTTTTCCGCTTTTGCTCTTTTTATGTCCTGGCCGCAATGTTACCTGTAGTGGCAACCCCGCCAAGAATTGTCAAGATGACAGAGACTCATTGGCAGTTTTAGCGTTTTACACTCTGGACAATATTAAATGGTGAATTTTTCTGACACGTTACCGGGTGCACTATACGCCGAAGAATAAAATATTTAGATTTCTGTGCGGCAAACAGTAACCCATAACAAACCTGCTTCACTTCACGACTCGTCACAGAAGTGAACAGGAAGGGTTAACTGTCTTCGCAAGGCGTCCGGCAAGAGATTAGGTGGTAAAATCAGAAGAACGTGGGGCACTACTCACCCCTGAGATATAGAGTCTCAAAAAAATAAGTCTTTAGCCGGGCAAAATAATAACACGTCAGGTGGCAGTTAGGGTTCGTCCGACTCAGTATGGGTAGTCTAAAAGTTAAGATTGATGTTACGAAAGTACCGAAGTCAACGCATTTCCTGTATTCCGCGTCAGCATTCGCTTGCAATGCTGGGCGGACTCGTTATTGTGTGGCCGGTCTCTGGAACAATACGTCTACGGATTTAGTCAGTACTGAGTCGGCTCCTAACATTCTTGTGTTTGCTATCAATGAATTTAATGTTTTAAAATGTTCAATTCCGGGTTTCGGTAAGTCAAGGTGGTTTTCGTAATTCCGGCAGAAAACCTAAAAGTTAGGTCAGAGTTTGCTTAGCATGCTAGACTCGGAACTCAATCCCCGTTGTGACTAAGTATGGGTCGAATTAGCGTTCATTTCGAAATGCTTGAGTCAGAATTATACCGAGTAAACTCTGAAAAAAAAATCAAGTCCGGTGTTGCGGTGGTTCTCTATTGTTTTAGGCCAGAGAAGCCTACCCCCAAGGTGCCGAACTTAGTCGGTCTTTACACCTTGCCCCCCACTAGTTCAACTCCGCTAAGAAGAACACAAGGCAGGCTGTCCTGAAAAGGACACTTGGCCGCGAGTTTATAGCCGTCCGGCGGCTGGGAAAACGTGTATATATTTATTTTGTTTCCTATTCATTATGGCTTTGCGGCCCAAGAGACATTTTCTTAAAGGAGAACTCGTCAAAACTCCGAAAGGCATTAGACATTTTGATATCTTAACTCGCTTAAAAAATAACGAGCTATAACGAAATGGGTATGCTGCTGCATACATTTTATGTTTATGCCGAATTTTAGCAATTACCAGTATTGACAAGACTACCACAATAGATGGTACCGAAGTAAAATTAAGTTTAATTAAATATGTTAAAATTGAAATTTCTGTAAGTAGTAAAATAGTATAATTCATTTGCCATTTTTATGTTCATATGCACGTCATACATGTATGTTCCTTCTGTAATTTTTGTCCAACGTTAATGCATATTTGTAATATTTGTAATTTTTGTACTTATTGTTGACACAGTGAAAATAAACAACCAGCCCCTGAAGATGCTAATGAGTTTAGCGAAACGTTGGGCAACAATAGTGGAATAACTTTGTTTTATTTGCACTAAAGGATGCAAGATCGGACAAGCCTATTAAAATATTAAAATTTAAAAAACATAAATACGAACCGATCGGAACCAAAAAATAGATATCATTAAATTATTTTTCCTATTTGTATAAAAGCGCGGGGTGAAACCCGCGGGTATAAGCTAGTATACTTATCCAACGTTTAACATAATCGAGGAAGTACGTTTTGGGAAGTCGAGTGCCAATGCTCTGGAGATAATAACTTCAGACAAAGTTTTAGACTGAATAGCAGTGCTTTTAAAGAATTATGCAGTTTTCTGGATCACCTAAAGAGAAAGGAAACAAGATTCCATAATACCATCTGCTTGGAGAAACGAGTTGCCATCGCCCTATATGCTCTTGGGTCCTCAGCGGAATATCGTAGCATTGCGAACTTGTTTGGAGTGGCCAAATCAACAGTATGCGCAGCTCTCTTGGAATTTTGTAGGGAAGTGTGGAAAGTGTTACACCCAATGTATTTCAACCACTTTCCCCTAAGTAGAGAAACAATTGAAGACTGTGTTAATGGGTTTAAACACATTGGATTCCCAAAGTGTATGGGTGCTCTTGGTAAGCCCTTAAAATTATTATTTTTACCCAACTAAGTAGCGAATATATTTTTCAGATGGATGCCACATAGAAATTCATCCCAGACAGGAAGAAGCAGTGGATTATATATAAAGGATGGTATTCTACAGTGTTACTAGCACTTGTTGATGCAAGGTACCCAGTATGAAATTTTTTAGATATTCTATTTTGCGTATATGCATATTCATCCGAATGTAAATTACATACCGCATAACTATTTCTTTTCTTTTAAAGATATCGTTTTTTATACATCAACGTGGGAAGTCCAGGAAGATGTAATGACTCCCAAATCTTTGAAAAGTCCAGCTTAAAAAGGGAACCGGAGAACTGCTCACTTCTGAACACAATGAGTACAAATTTAGGAAATTTTGACATCCCAGTTGTCATTCTTGGAGATTCTGCCTTTCGTTTTTCCAAATATTTAATGAAGCCTTTTCCATTCAGTTTGGATACGACGCCTGCACAAAAAGCTTTCAATTACCAACTTTCAAAATCTCGTAGACTGGTTAAAAATGCTTTTGGGCAATTGAAAGCAAGGTAATTAAGTAAATATAGAATTGGTCGTTAAATCCCACTGGGAAAATAGGTAAGCATCTTACGAGGTAAGCCATGGTTTCCTTCAGTTTTTAGTACCAAAATTGTAATCACGGCCAATGTCATCTACTAGTAAAGCGCAAAATGAACACCTCCTACGACACATTAAGTTGTCAGTTGCAAAATAACGTGCAGCCGAAGTTATTTCCAAGCGCCGAACTACTACGAGCGACTGCTCTGCATTATGCGTAACATACTTTGTAAAGCAGCTCAGAGGTATGTCTGATACCAAATGTAGATTCTAAATTCCTACTTACATTAGGCGGCCACGTCTTTGTTAAAGTAATGGAGATTCGGCAGGGAAGTAGTAAGGACCGCCGGGTGAAGGGCAATACCTTACCGCAACTTACACTTCACCCGGCGGTCCTTACGACTTCACTGACGAATCTTCCTTAGTTTAACAAAGACGTGGCCGCCTTATGTAAGTAGGAATTTCCAATGTACATTTGGTATCAGACATACCTCTGAGTCGCTTTACCAAGTAAGTTACGCATAATGCAGAGCAGTCGCTCGGAGTAGTTCGGCGCTTGGAAATAATTTCGCCTGCAAGTTATTTTGCAACTGACAAAGTAATGTGTCGTCAGAAGTGTTCATTTTGTGCTTTACTAGTCGGTGGCATGTGCATTGATGACAATTTTGGTACTAAAAACTGGAAGAAAACATGGCTTACCTCGTAAGGTGCTTACTTATTTTCCCAGTGGGATACACTTATTATTTTAACATATATGTATACAAATTTAGGTTTCGCCGGATCGGAAAAGGAATTGATAACAGAATTGATAATGCAAATTCTATTATAAAGGCTTGTTGTGCCTAGCACAACTTTTTAATAGCAGAAAATGACCTAGTTATACCTTCTTGGCTTAACGAGCAGCACGCTAATGATATTAGGAGAAGACAACCACAATCCGTGGACTCGCACCAAACCTTAGCAGAAGCGGAATCAATAAGGAATGCGTTCTGTTCATATTACAGTAAGTTAATATCACGTTTATTTCAGTTCATGTCTTTTTATCTTGACGCGAAGTAAAAAAAAAAACTTTTAGTTTTAAAAAAGGAAAAAGGTACTCTAGCAAAATGTTATCACAATTTCAAATCCAAGCACTTCAGTTCACAAAATCTTACTTTCTATATACTTAAAATCTACTTCAAAAATGTAAACAAAACAATTCAGTCCAATTCTCAAAACCTTACTTACTAATTCCTTAAAATCTATATACTTAAAATCTACTTCAAAAATGTAAACAAAATAATTCAGTGCAATTCTCAAAACCTTATATACTATTTCCTTAATATCTACTTCAAAAATAAAAACAAAATAATTCAGTCTAATTTCTACATACTATTTCCTTAAAATCTATTTAAAAAATAAAGTAGTCCATCCGTCAGCCTTCTTGCATCCCTCTGCAGTTCCTGCATTGCGACTAGCTTTGCCTTTTCTATTTCGACCAATTCATCGTTCGATTTTGTGAATTTTTCCATAGCCTCCGAAAAATTGCTTTGGATACCCTCACAAATCGTCACTAATCGATCCATCTGTTTTTGTTTTCCAGATCTGGTAGATGTTGCTGCGCTTGATATTGATGGGGGAAGTGTTGCCCCTCCCGATCCTGACGGCAGTGGTGATGAACACGACGGTGATGGCGACAGCTGGGGAAGAGAAGGAGAAAGCGGCGAGATATTTGTCGGGGATGATGACATCGAATCTGAAAATGAGTATTTTGAATTTATGTATATAGATTAGTTTTTAATAATAAAAATGATTTTGAATATGCCTACAATTTTAATCATGTAAATTGAATAACTAGCAATTACCTTCAAAACTCTCTTCTATCAGCTCTTCCACGTTATTGATGGAGAAGCCACCAATTATTTGGTGCACCTGCTCAAATAAATGCCAAGAAGCAGGTGAGCCTCCAGTCGTCCCCATACCTGCCTTGGCCTTCCTATGAAAAGAACATTACAGGAATAAATATTTTTTATAACTTTATTTTTTTACCTATATTTTGCCGTCAAATTGTCAATCTTAATTTTGACAGATGAGGAATTGACATCATATCCTTGCATCTGCATTTCTGCCGCCATCTCCTGATAGACATGGCTGTTTTTTCTGGGCCCCCTCAAGTCATCCACTTTTTGTTGCCACAACATCACAAATACCTCCTCTGCATCTGCGGTCCAAAGATTTCGCGATCGCTTAATTTTTTATTGTCAATATTTATTAATTTAAGCGCACACAGGAAAAAACTATCAACAAATATGTATGTATCAGCAAAACAAAATGTCAACAAATATTTATGTATGTACACAGAAACAAGCGGTATTGCCACTCTTTTTCATTAAATCTTGTTCGAATCTTCGAAGAACGCAGGGTTGCTTTTAGCATTTAGATTCTTAATGCAAAGATTGAGTTGCATTTAGGTGCATTTAGATGACGAATTTTGTATGGATAAATGTACATTTAGAGTAGCATTTAGAGCTAAATGCGCTAAATGTACATTTACGCGTAAGCAAAAACAGCCCATTACACTACTTATGGTTATTTGTATTAAAGAAGACTTACCTTGATTGCGGCTGCTGTGGATGGTGCTGGTTGTCGTTTGGCGAGATTGGTGCTCGTAGGTGGTGATGGGGCTCTGTAGCTGAGCCTTCCGTACGGTTTGGGTACTGGATTATGGTGTGGGGTGCCCTCCACCCAGTGGGCTTATTTTAGTCAAGTTTTTTTTTCCTTTTTTTCACTTCACTGATCACTGTAGGGTTTTCTTTTCTTCGCCATTTTCTTCACTTCACTCGCACTTGTGTTCCTATTCTTTTTAATTATTTTTAATAAATTCTTTTTATTTTGTTCAAACTTTTCCTTTTTAAAATATGTCTGTAAATTCTTGGTTTGTTTCGCTATATGACTGGCGCGAGTTCATCAAAACGATTTTGCTAATGGCCGACTGTGGGGTTGCCAGCAGGTTTTTATACCCTCGCAACTTGCGCAGTAGCATTGATGGCATGTTATCGATATGTCATGCAGGCCGATTGGGTTAATTTGTTTATTTCTTAGATTTTATAAGCAAGTTGGGGATGCATAGGTGGATTTTGAAATTTACATAACCGATTTACGCAATGGTAAATGTAGATAAGGGCGTCAAAACTTATTAATTAGTTATTTTTATTTCAGGAAACCTAATGTTACATTTTATTTACTGTCTTTATCGACTATTGTTGAAAAGCTTAGTTTGAGAGAATGCTAACAAGGCTCTACCTATGCTAAGTATTCTAAAAATCGGCTGGAATGATATCGGAAACTTTTGAGAAGAAATTAATAATTGTCTGTTAGGAAAAGGGAAAATGATTTTGTTAAAAGTTTTAGTTATACTGAGCGCTGCATTACATATCGATTTTTGGGCCAAGGGGCCATCTCTATATCACGCGCAATTTGGTAACGGGAGTCTCGCGTGATTTTTGTAACGGCAGTTTCGCGGAAAGTTTATAACAGCAGTTCGCGCCGCCAATGAAATCCTGCCACGTAATAGTCCTCTAGTGTGGCTTGTCTAAAAGGTGCCGTCTTCTCTTTTCCGCTTTTGCTCTTTTTATGTCCTGGCCGCAATGTTACCTGTAGTGGCAACCCCGCCAAGAATTGTCAAGATGGTAGAGTCTCATTGGCAGTTTTAGCGTCGCCGTACACTCTGGACAATATTAAATGGTGAATTTTTCTGACACGTTACCGGGTGCACTATACGCCGAAGAATAAAATATTTAGATTTCTGTGCGGCAAACAGTAACCCATAACAAACCTGCTTCACTTCACGACTCGTCACAGAAGTGAACAGGAAGGGTTAACTGTCTTCGCAAGGCGTCTGGCAAGAGATTAGGTGGTAAAATCAGAAGAACGTGGGGCACTACTCACCCCTGAGATATAGAGTCTCAAAAAAATAAGTCTTTAGCCGGGCAAAATAATAACACCCCTTAGTTACGTCAGGTGGCAGTTAGGGTTCGTCCGACTCAGTATGGGTAGTCTAAAAGTTAAGATTGATGTTACGAAAGTACCGAAGTCAACGCATTTCCTGTATTCCGCGTCAGCATTCGCTTGCAATGCTGGGCGGACTCGTTATTGTGTGGCCGGTCTCTGGAACAATACGTCTACGGATTTAGTCAGTACTGAGTCGGCTCCTAACATTCTTGTGTTTGCTATCAATGAATTTAATGTTTTAAAATGTTCAATTCCGGGTTTCGGTAAGTCAAGGTGGTTTTCGTAATTCCGGCAGAAAAACAAAAGTTAGGTCAGAGTTTGCTTAGCATACTAGACTCGGAACTCAATCCCAGTTGTGACTAAGTATGGGTCGAATTAGCGTTCATTTCGAAATGCTTGAGTCAGAATTATACCGAGTAAACTCTGAAAAAATAATCAAGTCCGGTGTTGCGGTGGTTCTCTATTGTTTTAGGCCAGAGAAGCCTACCCCCCAAGGTGCCGAACTTAGTCGGTCTTTACACCTTGCCCCCCACTAGTTCAACTCCGCTAAGAAGAACACAAGGCAGGTTGTCCTAAAAAGGACACTTGGCCGCGAGTTTATAGCCGTCCGGCGGCTGGGAAAACGTGTATATATTTATTTTGTTTCCTATTCATTATGGCTTTGCGGCCCAAGAGACATTTTCTTAAAGGAGAACTCGTCAAAACTCCGAAAGGCATTAGACATTTTGATAAGGAGAGCTCGTCAAAACTCCGAAAACATTAGACATTTTGATAAGGAGAACTCGTCAAAACTCCTAAAAGACAATCCTAATGGGAGTGCGGATTGTCAGGCAGTTCAAGACTCCCGGTGGGAGCGCGCGTGAACGTCCTATGAATATAGATGCTCGGGGAGGATACTGGGCGGTTTGTACCAAAGCGCCCTGTGAAAAGGACAGTAAGAGAAAAAAAGATACTCTATTTACTTTCGTTGGCTAGAGTTAGCCACCCCCCATTGCCGAACTTAGTCGGTTCTCACAGTACGGCCCCTCCGCTAGTCCAGTAGCTCAGTTCTGTCCCGATTCTCTACCTGGGCGAATTCATATATGACGCCTTGTTCTCTGTCTAATGAGTGGTAGAGAATGACGTATATTCTCTACACGCAGAGAAATAATTGGTAGGGAAGAGTTACAGAAGCGAGTTACAGCCCTACATGACTTAGCTTCGAGGAAAAGCCATGCAAGGTTGGACCCCGGGCAGTCTGCGGGCGGTCAAGGTTTTACCCTATCGCTAAGATTAATATTGGAAAAAACGTGTATATATAAAAATTTTAGAAAAAACGTGATTATTAATTTAAAAAAAACTACTTTACTTTCGGATCGCTCTTCGTGACAGATGACATTGTCACGGCCGGATGTCAGATGCATGGAACCTACCGATCGGTTTGCCATTCAAGTCCTCTAAATCGTACAAAGCATTGCCTACCTTTCGCAGAACACGATACTTGATATATTTAGGCAAGAGTTTAGCATTTATGCCTTGCTAAAAATTGCTAAGAGCGAAGTTTTTCCGGAATACTTCTTGTCCTTCCCGGTAATTCACAACCCGCGTACGTTTGTTGTACGTGTTCGCTGCTCTGTCTTGCGCTAGCTCAAGGTTCTTTCGTATGTGTTCGCGAATGTTTGCTAGCTTATCAGCTCTGCTTGTAATTGGGACCTCGTCTTGTCCTAGGCTAACAAGTTTCTCCAGGATGTTATAGGCTGACGCATGTTGTATCATATTTTGTCCAAATAAGGCGTAGTATGGCGAACTCTGAATCGACGTATGGTAATCGCTTCTTAAAACTGGCAGAATTTCGGGTATATGTTTGTCCCAGTCCATGTGATCTTGCTTGTCCTTCAGGAGGATTCTAACTTTCGAAACAATCTCTCTGTTCACGGGTTCAGAGGCGTTAGCCTGCTTTGAGTATAACCCCGTCTTAATGTGAACAACCCCGTAGTTTTCAAAAAACTGCTGCAACTCCTTCGAAATGAATTGCTTCCCGTTATCACTATGGACGAATTGAGGGACCCCGAAACCAGGAAAAATCTCTGTACTAAAGAAGCTAATTACGTTTGCCGACGTCGCGTTCTGCATCGCCTTCAAAAATACGTATTTGGAAAAATGGTCTAGCACTATAAACAAAAACTGGTTTCTTCGCTTTGATCCTGGATATGGTCCTAAGAAGTCGCAATAAAGACGCTGGAATGGCCTCTCGGATACGAAGGCATTGCCCATAGGTGGGATGGACACGTGATTTGTGGCTTTCACGGCTTTGCAGGTTTCGCAACGGTTTACATAGAGGCGTATGTCCTTTGCCATTTGCGGCCAAAGATATATTTCTGCCGAACACGCTCTAAAGTCTTCTGCCAACCTCCATGGTAACTAGCAATGGAATCTTCTTGATTGTTTTTAATTCTTTCACGAAGCTCCGAGTACTCTGCGCCGTCGAATTCCGGTGATGCCAAGTCAATTTCCAGAGGTGGGGTAGAAGACAATTCGTCCACGTCAAAACGCGAAATGGTGTCCGGCACATCATTCAATGATCCTTTGCGATGCTCCATCCTAAAGTTGTATCGTTGCAATAGAAACGACCATCTTGCCAGCCTGCCACTCAAGTCTTTTTGTGTCATTAGCCACTTGAGACTTGAATGGTCAGTAATTATTCGGAAAGGCAATCCTTCAATATATGGTCTGAAACGTTTGACGCTAACTATTGCGGCAAGGCATTCCAGCTCGGTGACCGTATAATTTTGCTGAGCATTATTAAGCTTCTTCGATACAAAATATATGGGATGCTCTGCTCCTTCCTCATCGAGCTGGAATAACACGCCTCCTACTCCTATTTTGGATGCATCACATTGTATCACGAGTTCTTTAGAAAAATCTGGTTGTGCCAGTACAGGTGCTGAACAGAGTGCAACTTTAAGCTTTCCAAATGCTTCCACTGCCTCAGGAGTTAACTTAAATGGACCAGCTGACTTTCGAAGGCAATCTGTCATTGGACCAGCCAAATCTGCAAAGTTGGTAATAAACGACCTGTACCAATTTGCCATTCCTATAAACTTGCGAACCTGACGAGGAGACTTGGGAATCGGAAAATCGTTTATGGCTTCTATTTTGCCCGGGTCTACTTTCAAACAGCCATTCCCTATCAAGTACCCGAGATACCGAATTTCCTTCCGGCAGAACTTGCTATTCTTCACGTTGATTGTAAGTCCCGCTTCGCGTAAGCATTTCGCCACTTCGCTCAGCAATTCCAAATGGTCTTCAAAGTTTGAGCTGCACACCATCAGATCATCCAGGTAGACGAAGACGTTCTCTCGTAACCGTGAAGGAAAAGCCTTATCCATCAGCCGACTCATTGTTTGTGGACCGTTGCACAGGCAAAAGGGCATTACTTTAAAGTGGTACAATGGCTTTCCTGGAACCGCAAATGCCGCCTTTTCCTTAGACGATTCCGTTAATTTGATTTGAAAGAAAGCATCCTTCAAATCAATACCACTTATAAAGTATGTGTCCTTTAACCTGCTCAACAACCCATTAATATGGGGCAACGGATACGAGTACTTCTTGGTGACCGCGTTCACCTTCCTGGAATCTATGCACAGCCTGACTTTGCCTGGTTTCCGGACTAGTACCACTGGACTACACCATGGTGATTTCGATCCCTCAATCACTCCCATCTTGAGTAGCCTTTCAATTTCGCTATAGGCTTCCGCATGCCTGGGTGGTGAAAGAGGAAAGTGCTTACTTTTAATTGGCACCGCATCACCCGTGTCTATATGGTGCGTCACTAAATTGGTTTGACCTAGTCCTAGCTTTTCGAACGAGGGCAACTCCTGAACAACTCCTTGCAATGCTATCTTCTGATCTGGTGTGAGCTGACGGAAGTTTGGCTCATCCTCATTTGGAAAATCTAAACAAGAAACGGTTGGAAATACATCGGGTGCTAACGCAAATGCTTTCCAGAAATCAACTCCCAGGTATGCTTCTTGGATTAATGACGGTACAAGATAAAAGCGAATAGTCCTCGTAATATTTTTAAAAGTAACCGGTAAAGATATCGAGCNTAATATTTTTAAAAGTGACCGGTAAAGATATCGAGCCGAGTATTTTCTGCTGATTGCCACCAGCTGTGTAGACAAGAGCGCGCAAAGAATGATATTTTAAGTTGTTTTCTTTAGGAATTCTTCACATCCGTTTCCAAGAATGGAAACGTTTGCTCCGGAATCCAATAAACCCACTATGAAACTATCGTGTATTTTAATCTTTGCTAGCGTTCTCTCATCTGGCGTTATAAGAATTTTAGTGCTTTGCAAAAGTAGAATATTTTCAGAAACTAAAAATTTTGGTTGCTCTTTGAAAATATCCGCCCTTATCCGTTCATAATCCTGTTCTCTTTTCTCTAAACTAACTGGGAATTGAGTCTGGCATGCCACATTCCTACGTGAAGGCCTAAGAATTCGAACCTGGAGAGGATTGGCTGTAGAAGAAAACCTACACTCGGAATCAGAACTATCGGAACTATCTGGGAAAGTTATGATGACCCGTGGTGAAACCCTCGAGGGACTGGTATTACTCTCCGAACTACTGACATCTCCATGCAAACGAACGGTTCTGGCTGAGGCTGACTTACTTTTCGGTTTAGTACAGGAGGCGGTTGCTCCTGTACTCCCTGCTTAGGGGGCTAGGGGGCCGAACGAGAATCCCCGATTGCCTTCTCGCTCGGGTTCCGGTTTGCCTGCCTCCGATGATCTCTGGGGCATCTTGGAGTGACCACCCCCTTCTGTCCACACTTGAAGCAGAACACGTTCCGCATCGCTTCCTCGCAATAGATGTATGAGTGTCCCATCTTGTCACAGTTCTAGCACTGTATTCCTGAGTAGTCCGGTTTCCTAGTCCTCTGGAAATTTAGCGCTTCCACTTGTGGATCCATTTCTCCATCTATTCCTCCTGTCCATTCATCCGGTGTGATAGCCAAGGTTTCGTTGACATGCCGTCCTGAATAGTTCGGTACCAAGCTCCTGGTTTCCTTCAGGATCTGTTCGCCTTTCCTAGCAACGTCGCGTAAGTCATGTAAAGTTTGCGCACCAGCATTGAAGAGCATCAATTTCAGGCAGCTGTTAACGTTCCTCTTCAATATGTCCATCAGAAGGTTCTCCGACATCGGCTCCCTTAGTCTCCCGTTCAAGGCTAACATATCTGTATGAAACGTAACATACGATTCATTAGCCTTCTGTCGACGCATTGAGATCTCCATCATGATTTCATGCTCACTTTTTAAGGTACCGAATTCCCGCCTGATAGAGTAGCACAAGAAGGGATAAGTCGCATCTGGATTCTGCTTAGTGAACAACCAATACCATTCCTCAGCTCGCCCTGACAAAAATATGTGGAAGCTTGCCATCAACTGCTCATCTGTACATTGTGTGCGCTCACACAACGTATTGAGTTTGAAGAGAAAATCAGAAACGCTACCGGTGCCGTCATAGGATACCTTCCAATCCTGTGGCTTAATGACAATATTGGTGGTGAAATTTGGTCGGTTATTCAAAGTTGCTTGTGTCGGATTGCGTCCGATAGAAGCAAAGCTCCTAGGGTCATTGGGTGTGGTTTGAGATGCAGTTACTACTGCACTTAATGCGTTCATATTTTCTTGCATTGTTCTCATTTCAGCTCTCATTTCTTCTTGCGAAGTACGTAAGAGCTGATGAAGCACCCCTACCCATGAATCTCCTGCAGGCGCTCCGCCATTAGAACGTCTACTTCTATCTTCTGCAGTACCTTCTACAAAACCGGTATTCCCTGGCAAAGACCTATCATTTTCCTGTCTTCCCGAAAGCATAGTCATGGAGGTAGCGGATATATTCTGGACCGAAGTCCCAGACGGTAAGTAAATTTGAACTTTGACGGCTATCAACCTTTAGTCCCGGAGCGGGATTGGCCATTGGAATTGGAGGCGGAACTCCCCCAGTATGGTCAGCAATAGGTAAATGCATCACCAGAGGATTAGTTGCTGGCATAGCGGCACTGGTTCTCCTCCCGGCCCCTCTTGACTTTGCGCCGCTACCTCTAACTGAAGCACTGCGTGTTTGCCTAAGCTGCTGTTCCATCTACCGAGTGTTCAGTGGTGAGACAAATTCAATTAGGAATAGCAAAAAACGTGACGCTTAAGGTCAAATCAAATCCGAATTAAAAGTCTACAATAGGTGGTTAAGGCTTGGCTCCCCAAGAGCTCCAAACAAAAACCGAGAAAAAATGATAAGTTAGGTAAGGCTTGCTGTTAACAGCCTAAGCCAAAGAACGTCCGAGGAAGAAAAAGGTTTCCAATAAAATAAAAAAAAATCAATAGATTTATATAAGTGGCGCGATACTGCTGTAACCGATCGCGACAATTCCACAAAAAAAATCGAAAATATCACTAATTATTTAGTCCGCGTACTGAATAAGAATATACGCAAAAGAATTACAAAAAACAATCAAAATATATTTTTAGTAAATAAACATATTAAGTGGGTTAATTAAATATATATGTGGTAAATATACGTGTAAGCAAAATTCAAGTGGGTATAACTTAATATAATTGGGAAATATGTATTTTTCAGGAGTCAATGGGAATGCTGACCCCCCCTAACATTAAGAAGGCACTAGTCTACGAAAAAATAAGGTACAAAAACAAACACAAAAATCGCTGTGGTCCAGCACACCCAACCGCAATGCAAAGCCGGCATAATGGAATGCCCCTCCAGACTTGAAGGGTGTACTGGACTTCGCGTACAAGTTTACTGA
Source organism: Rhagoletis zephyria (assembly GCF_001687245.7). Classification (NCBI taxonomy): domain Eukaryota; kingdom Metazoa; phylum Arthropoda; class Insecta; order Diptera; family Tephritidae; genus Rhagoletis; species Rhagoletis zephyria. Next base: position 30,306 of record NW_016157803.1, on the reverse strand, counting down.
GCTGTCTTTCGGTCTCAGTGCACCCCACCGCAATGCAGCAAAGGGCAGTTTACGCATGCCCCCTGAGACATGTGGGGTGACTGAGACCCCGATAGTCAGTCGTGGTTGGAGTCCCAGCCCACTCCATCGCAACACGAAGGCGCTCAGGAGCGCCAGCGCAGACCTATGGAGCGAGCTGGGTTCAAACGAAAAATGTATATATATATATATATATATATTTTCCCCAAAGAAAAACAAGTCGCAAAAAACAAAAAAAATATTCGGCAAAAAAACTAAAGGAAAATCTATTTACTCTGAACCCCACTTAGCGGACTAATTTTTCCCCATTCCCGTGCCGACATATCGGACCACTGAACAATTTGGAGAAAAAAGTCAAACTACAAAAAAAACTAAGTGCGTTTAGCACTGCCTTACCGGGTGAATACAAAACTCCGGAGGACGTGACGTGTAGTCTCGGAGAAGCCATCGGTTGCTAACCAAGAGGACCGATCCGAACCAGCACTCTCAGCTCCACTCATCCCGCCGCAACGCAGCAAGGGGCAGCAAACGCATGCCCCTCTGGGACTTGCGGGATGGTGAAGATTCATGTGCCAGTCAGGACCAGTCAACCTGGCCAGACTTCGGGCTACCCCGTTGGGCGCCACTGTTATGGAACGCATACATTGGGAGCAGCAGTGAATGCAGGCGGCATGACACAATAGGGTGCACTATGGCTAGTCATGTCGGCTGGGCTGGGTTCTTGCCTTCACCGCTGTTCCCTGCGCCATAGCAGAGAAAAGTCATGCCTTGTCAAACGTCTTAACGGACGGACACATAGCAAAATAATTCAAAAAAAAATCCGTTAAAACAAAAAAAGAGCTGGAAAAGAACGTTAAAATATAAAACAAGCTGAAAGTCTCATTTGGAACAGTTCGTTTTGTCCTACTTAATTATTTTAGGCAGTATATAAGCCTCTTGTTTTATAGTCAGTAAGGATTTATTCCATTTGATTAAATAAATAAATAAATAAATAATTCTTTCCTTTAAATCTTCTAATTTCCTTTTTCTATTGGATTTATTATTATTAGTATTACTAGTTGTGCATATTAAGTTCTTTGTTATATCGTGGCCATTTTCTTTGTTATAATTTCCTTATTTACTTAGAATTATATTATTTGAATTTATATTAAAGTGTAGTTTACTTTAGTTTATACACTGGATTATTTTTATTTGTATATCTTTCGTTTTATTTTATTATTATTTATTTATTTATTTTAGTTAAAAATTAGGTTACTTAAGGCGTAATCTATAGTAGTCTACTTTAGTTCGCTTTAGTTAATTTAATTCACTTTTATTTAATTTGATTCTATGTTTGTTTAAGGAAATTTTCTTCAATTTAGATTTTTTATTTTTTTTCCAATTAATTTAATTTACTTTATTCAATTTGCTTTTATTTAATTTAATCTCAATATATATACCCAACGCAATATATATTACAAACTGAATACGAAGAAAACCTAATGCAGCCACTAGGGCTTATATGTGCATCATACCCTGGATGTGCCTCAAGTGAGGTTCATACATTATAACTATGTATGATCGCCTTATCTCGTGTTTGGTGGAAAAATATTTTAGTTAATTACGATAATTGATAATATGTATGTACACGGGTACCTTAATATATAAGTTTTATGTACATATGCTAATAAGGTATGTATCTATTTATATTAAATGAAAATTGAACTTTAAAAGTTACATCACATCCTAGTCATTAGCTAAGCTGTTTTATAATTAGCAGTCAGAGTTGGTTCAGTGTTTAATGGTTTCTACGTTAAGGTACGTTTACCTCTCCTACCCCAGAGGTTGGGTGCTCTTTAATTTAAGCTCACATACAAAAATCCTATTTGTCTTCTTTTTTCTTATCTTTTAGCTCTACTTCCAACTTTATATTTATTTTCAAATTTTATATGGCCCGAAGGACTCACCCTTGTTGCAGCAGGCTTGTGTGTGGCCGGCTGTTGTTGTTGTTGTGACTGTTGGTTGGTTGTTATAGCTGGTGTTGGTCGATATAGCTGGTGTTGCCGCTCTTTGCGCGGTCGCTGGCGCTCTGGCGCGCTGGTTACCCTTTTTTTCGGTTAGTGCCGCCGCTCCTTGGGCAGTTCCCTGGTGTTACCGCTCTTTGCGCGGTCGCTGGCGCTCTGGCGCGCTGGTTACCCGGGTGCTTACCCCGGTTGTTGGTGTTGTCGTTGCTGGTTACCGCTTTTGCGGTTAGTGCCGCCGATCCTTGGGCGGTTCGCTGGTGTTACCGCTCTTTGCGCGGTCGCTGGCGCTCTGGCGCGCTGGTTACCCGGGTGCTTACCCAGGTTGTTGGTGTTGTAGTTGTGGCTGCTGCTGTAGCAGCCGTGGTTGTTGTTGGTGCCGATTGTTGTCGGGGTTGCTAGGCGGGGTGCTGGTGTGTTCGGGTGCTCCCCGGTTGATGCACCGCTCTCTGGCGGTTGCTGGTGTTGCGCACCCGTGTTACGCCGTTGTATGGGCGCAGCTGTGGTGGCGGCAACTATAGCCGGATGGGGTAGCTGCAAAATAAGATTTTTTTTAGAACAGTACGAAAGAGCACAGAAGTGTTGGTTTAAATTAAAGTTAAAATCTTTGCCTACACGTGTATGTTGCAGCCTTGCAGCGCGTTTGCTCACGGCACCCCAAAATTATTGTACAAATAACCAAACCCCCCTTGACTGTTCGACACTGGATTCGTCCATAGCGTACAATATATGTGTGTGCTTGCTTGCTCCAAGTTACTCCATTCAAATAAGAAGCTGGAGCAGGAAATCGTGCTCTCACCGAAGGTAGAATACTTTGGAGCAAGGAAATCCTCCAGAAACACCCAGAGCAGCTCATTATGCAGCGTTTTTGCTGCATTTAAAATGCAACATTTAGCACTTTCGAACATATATTTTCGAAGAGCGTTCATGCTATCGCATTTAGCAAATGTACATTTACCCAAGTTCGAAATCATCTGTTTATTGTTTACATTGAGATTTAAGCAAAATGCGCCGAATTAAATTTATTTTATTAATGGTGAAATTATATGTATCTGTGACCATCAATTATGCGAAAATTGAAGAAATAAACACATCCATATATGAATTAATAAAAAGACGTGCACGCTTTATGGAGATGCTAATTCTGTATAAAAACGTGCAAGTTGTAACGTGGGAATACATCCACTTGGAACTTGCAACAAAAGAACCTTTGCTCCACAACAGGTATGAAAACAAAATTATAATCACTTATGTATGTATGTATATACATATACTTATAAATCCAACGTTTAACAGAATCGAGGAAGTCGAGTGTCAATGCTCTGGAGATAATAACTTCAGACAAAATTTTAGACTGAATAGAAGTGCTTTTAAAAAATTATGCGGATTTCTGGATCACCTAAAGAGAAAGGAAACAAGATTCCATAATACCATCTGCTTGGAGAAACGAGTTGCCATCGCCCTATATGCTCTTGGGTCCTCAGCGGAATATTGTAGCATTGCGAACTTGTTTGGAGTGGCCAAATCAACAGTATGTGCAGCTCTCTTGGAATTTTATAGGGAAGTGTGGAAAGTGTTACACCCAATGTATTTCAACCACTTTCCCCTAAGTAGAGAAACAATTGAAGACTGTGTTAATGGGTTTATGGGTGCTCTTGGTAAGCCCTTAAAATTATTATTTTTACCCAACTAAGTAGCGAATATATTGTTCAGATGGATGCCACATAGAAATTCATCCCAGACAGGAAGAAGCAGTCGATTATATATAAAGGATGGTATTCCACAGTGTTACTATCACTTGTTGATGCAAGGTACCCAGTATGAAATTTTTTAGATATTTTATTTTGCGTATATGCATATTCATCCGAATGTAAATTACATAGCGCATAACTTTTTCTTTTCTTTTAAAGATATCGTTTTTTATACATCAACGTGGGAAGTCCAGGAAGATGTAATGATTCCCAAATCTTTGAAAAGTCCAGCTTAAAAAGGGAACTGGAGAACTGCTCACTTCTGAACACAATGAGCACAAATTTAGGAATTTTTGACATCCCAGTTGTCATTCTTGGAGATTCTGCCTTTCGTTTTTCCAAATATTTAATGAAGCCTTTTCCATTCAGTTTGGATAAGGCGCCTGCACAAAAAGCTTTCAATTACCAACTTTCAAAATCTCGTATAGTGGTTGAAAATGCTTTTGGGCAATTGAAAGCAAGGTAATTAAGTAAATATAGATGTGGTCGTTAAATCCCACTGGGAAAATAGGTAAGCACCTTACGAGGTAAGGCATGTTTTCCTTCAGTTTTTAGTACCAAAATTGTAATCACGGCCAATGTCATCTACTAGTAAAGCGCAAAATGAACACCTCCTACGACACATTAAGTTGTCAGTTGCAAAATCACGTGCAGCCGAAGTTATATCCATGCGCCGAACTACTACGAGCGACTGCTCAGAATTATGCGTAACTTACTTTGTAAAGCAGCTCAGAGGTATGTCTGATACCAAATGTAGATTCTAAATTCCTACTTACATAAGGCGGCGACGTCTTTGTTAAAGTAATGGAGATTCGGCAGGGAGTAGTAAGGACCGCCGGGTGAAGGGCAATACCTTACCAGCAACTTACACTTCACCCGGCAGTCCTTACGACTTCACTGACGAATCTCCCTTACTTTAACAAAGACGTGGCCGCCTTATGTAAGTAGGAATTTAGAATGTACATTTGGTATCAGACATACCTCTGAGTCGCTTTACAAAGTAAGTTACGCATAATGCAGAGCAGTCGCTCGGAGTAGTTTGGCGCTTGGAAATAACTTCGGCTGCAAGTTATTTTGCAACTGACAAAGTAATGTGTCGTCAGAGGTGTTCATTTTGTGCTTTACTTGTAGGTGGCATTGGCCATGATGACAATTTTGGTACTAAAAACTGAAAGAAAGCATGGCTTACCTCGTAAGGTGCTTACTTATTTTCCCAGTGGGATACACTTATTATTTTAACATATATGTATACAAATTTAGGTTTCGCCGGATCGGAAAAGGAATTGATAACAGAATTGATAATGCAAATTCTATTATAAAGGCTTGTTGTGCCTAGCACAACTTTTTAATAGCAGAAAATGACCTAGTTATACCTTCTTGGCTTAACGAGCAGCACGCTAATGATATTAGGAGAAGACAACCACAATCCGTGGACTCGCACCAAACCTTAGCAGAAGCGGAATCAATAAGGAATGCGTTCTGTTCATATTACAGTAAGTTAATATCACGTTTATTTCAGTTCATGTCTTTTTATCTTGACGCGAAGTAAAAAAAAAAACTTTTAGTTTTAAAAAAGGAAAAAGGTACTCTAGCAAAATGTTATCACAATTTCAAATCCAAGCACTTCAGTTCACAAAATCTTACTTTCTATATACTTAAAATCTACTTCAAAAATGTAAACAAAACAATTCAGTCCAATTCTCAAAACCTTACTTACTAATTCCTTAAAATCTATATACTTAAAATCTACTTCAAAAATGTAAACAAAATAATTCAGTGCAATTCTCAAAACCTTATATACTATTTCCTTAATATCTACTTCAAAAATAAAAACAAAATAATTCAGTCTAATTTCTACATACTATTTCCTTAAAATATATTTAAAAAATAAAGTAGTCCATCCGTCAGCCTTCTTGCATCCCTCTGCAGTTCCTGCATTGCGACTAGCTTTGCCTTTTCTATTTCGACCAATTCATCGTTCGATTTTGTGAATTTTTCCATAGCCTCCGAAAAATTGCTTTGGATACCCTCACAAATCGTCACTAATCGATCCATCTGTTTTTGTTTTCCAGATCTGGTAGATGTTGCTGCGCTTGATATTGATGGGGGAAGTGTTGCCCCTCCCGATCCTGACGGCAGTGGTGATGAACACGACGGTGATGGCGACAGCTGGGGAAGAGAAGGAAAAAGCGGCGAGATATTTGTCGGGGATGATGACATCGAATCTGAAAATGAGTATTTTGAATTTATGTATATAGATTAGTTTTAAATAATAAAAATGATTTTGAATATACACATACAATTTTAATCATGTAAATTGAATAACTAGCAATTACCTTCAAAACTCTCTTCTATCAGCTCTTCCACGTTATTGATGGAGAAGCCACCAATTATTTGGTGCACCTGCTCAAATAAATGCCAAGAAGCAGGTGAGCCTCCAGTCGTCCCCATACCTGCCTTGGCCTTCCTATGAAAAGAACATTACAGGAATAAATATTTTTTATAACTTTATTTTTTTACCTATATTTTGCCGTCAAATTGTCAATCTTAATTTTGACAGATGAGGAATTGACATCATATCCTTGCATCTGCATTTCTGCCGCCATCTCCTGATAGACATGGCTGTTTTTTCTGGGCCCCCTCAAGTCATCCACTTTTTGTTGCCACAACATCACAAATACCTCCTCTGCATCTGCGGTCCAAAGATTTCGCGATCGCTTAATTTTTTATTGTCAATATTTATTAATTTAAGCGCACACAGGAAAAAAAATATGTATGTATCAGCAAAACAAAATGTCAACAAATATTTATGTATGTACACAGAAACAAGCGGTATTGCCACTCTTTTTCATTAAATCTTGTTCGAATCTTCGAAGAACGCAGGGTTGCTTTTAGCATTTAGATTCTTAATGCAAAGATTGAGTTGCATTTAGGTGCATTTAGATGACGAATTTTGTATGGATAAATGTACATTTAGAGTAGCATTTAGAGCTAAATGCGCTAAATGTACATTTACGCGTAAGCAAAAACAGCCCATTACACTACTTATGGTTATTTGTATTAAAGAAGACTTACCTTGATTGCGGCTGCTGTGGATGGTGCTGGTTGTCGTTTGGCGAGATTGGTGCTCGTAGGTGGTGATGGGGCTCTGTAGCTGAGCCTTCCGTACGGTTTGGGTACTGGATTATGGTGTGGGGTGCCCTCCACCCAGTGGGCTTATTTTAGTCTAGTTTTTTTTTTCCTTTTTTTTCACTCCACAGATCACTGTAGGGTGTTCTTTTCTTCGCCCTTTTCTTCACTTCACTAGCACTAGTGTTCCTATTCTTTTTAATTATTTTTAATGAATTCTTTTTAATTTGTTCAAACTTTTCCTTTTTAAAATATGTCTGTAAATTCTTGGTTTGTTTCGCTATATGACTGGCGCGAGTTCATCAAAACGATTTTGCTAAAGGCCGACTGTGGGGTTGCCATCAGGTTTTTATACCCTCGCAACTTGCGCAGTAGCAATGATGGCATGTTATCGATATGTCATGCAGGCCGATTGGGTTAATTTGTTTATTTCTTAGATTTTATAAGCAAGTTGGGGATGCATAGGTGGATTTTGAAATTTACATAACCGATTTACGCAATGGTAAATGTAGATAAGGGCGTCAAAACTTATTAATTAGTTATTTTTATTTCAGGAAACCTAATGTTACATTTTATTTACTGTCTTTATCGACTATTGTTGAAAAGCTTAGTTTGAGAGAATGCTAACAAGGCTCTACCTATGCTAAGTATTCTAAAAATCGGCTGGAATGATATCGGAAACTTTTGAGAAGAAATTAATAATTGTCTGTTAGGAAAAGGGAAAATGATTTTGTTAAAAAGTTTTAGTTATACTGAGCGCTGCATTACATATCGATTTTTGGGCCAAGGGGCCATAAAAATATATTGGTGAAGTGACTGCTTTAAAGAGAATAGGATTGATAAATGTACACTAATTTCCGAATTTTTCAAAAAAGGGCATATTTCAAAGCCCAATTTTTAAATAAATTAGTGACCAAAAATTACAAAAGTGGGTGTTAAAATAATGTGTAGACCCTTGACTACAAGTGTGTGCAAATGTTAATTATCTAGGTGGGCTTTCAACCCCCGAAATTGGTCAAACTTTTGAAAAGCGGGCACCATTAGACGCGTATGGACCCCAATAACAAGAATCCGAAAGCGTAAATTAACTTTTTACCCGATCAAAAATTATGAACAAAAAACTTTTCCACAATAGCACTTTTTTTATTCACTTACTACACTCACACAAACGCACAAAATGCCCATATTTCACTATTTATACAACAACAATACTTCATTTTAGTCATTTATTTTAAAATATCGCTAAATATATCACTAAAAACTTATATATTTTATTAATTAAAACGTAAATAATTTTGGTGTGCTCAACGCAAAATTCACCTGCTGATGTGCGGTATTGCCACTCAATCTGAATGGAATAAATATTGAATATGTTTACACGGAGTACAGACTGTTAAAAATTCTCATTATATATCGAAGTACCGATAGGATATCGCGCGTTTTTTTATTACAAATTTTCATTATATATCGAAGTATCGATTTTTATTTTGCGATTTTTTATTACAAATTTTCCCCTGCTTCGCTTTTTTTAATAAAAATCGATACTTCACTGTACTACTATATATATATGTATATACTACTACTTTTAAAAGACGCTTATATTTTTCTTTCCATGAAAATAACTAAACTTCCATACTCGTAATGCCACCCCATACCAATTCCAAATTCTGAAACAAAATTGCATTGCATTATAAACCACATTCTTAAAGGCACGCGGAAATAGTTGGTAGGTGTAGACGTTGGGTAATTGTATTAATTCGGAGTGTTAGAGAGTGGCAATACCGCACATCAGCAGGTGAATTTTGCGTTGAGCAGGCCAAAATTGTTTACATTATAATAAATAAAATATATAAGCTTTTAGCGATATTTTGACCTATGTGGCTAAAATGAAGTATTGTTGTTGTACGTATGGTGAAACATGGGCGATTTGTGCGTTTGTGTGTGTATTAAGTGAATAAAAAAGGTGCTATTGTGAAAAAGTTTTTTATTAATAACTTTTAATCGGGTAAAAAAAGTTAATTTCCGCTTTCGGATTCTTGTTACTGGGGTGCAGACGCGTCTAACGGTACCTCCTTTACTAAAGTTTGATCAATTTTAGGGGTTGAAAGCCCACCTAGATAATTACCCCCCAGTCTTCTTGTCTTGCTTTAGACATTTTCGTTATTTTCCATTTAAAGAGCGGAAGAGTTGAATTCACAAAATTGAAACGTTGAAAGGTAAGACCGCACTAAGCGACGCGACACTGCAGCAGCACTACGCGACACGGCGCGACACTTTTTGGTATATCGCACTGAAACTGGAGCGGCGGGACACTTCGCTGCAAATTTTTTAATTTATTTGTGTCAAAACCTTCAAACAAGATTGATGCCAGTGACGCTGATGTTGTGTATATGCCTTTTATTTTTATTTTCCTTGACGAATTCTTCTCAAATATTATGTTTCATTACATACAATTTTCTTCTTGAATGAAATGCATGTGTCGCGTAGCTCCGCTGCAACGTAGTGCGGTATGCTCCATTAGAATACATGCAAGGAATTTTTCGCCGCGCTGTGTAGTGTCGTGTCGCGTCGCCTAGCGCGGTCGTACCTTAAAAGCAAATAGAAAACACAAAAGGGAATGCACACGCATTGCTTCCAAGTACTTGAATCACGTTAATCGGGTGTATTAAATATCGATGGCAAACATCGAGTTTGAGACCGATATTATCGATGTTTCAAAGCATCGAAGCAGCGTGTGCTTCTCTATGTACGTGATTGTCAAAGGTCTTGTTATAATATTGCTACCATATATTTCGGTTTGGATTATTAATCGTGAATTTTAAAGAAAACGCCTATTTAAATAAAAACGGTACGTCTTGATCTTGGTAATAAGGACTGGTCTCTTCGACACCTTGGGTTTTGAAATTGCAATTCACAAGTCGAGGCGAAGTTGTGCAAGGTGGTTTCCGACTTTTGAGGGTGGGCTTTAGATTGGTAACCCCGGAGTACAGCATTAAGAAAAATATTTGGGGTAGAGGGGGGTCTAACAGTTCCCTGTATGAAGTTTCAAAGCGCGCAACCTTATACTTTTTAAGGAATTTGTTATTAAAGTTTGTAATTTTAACCAACTTGTATGGCACTATTTTACAATATATAATGCATTTTCCACTAAATTTACAGGTTATTTACATTCAATATATGCGCGGTTAGAGTGTGCACGTTCAAACAAATAGATACTTTTAGTATATTACAGCTTTTTTATCAAAAATTGATTGTTGTTTATTTTATGAGAGTACATGCAGAATATGCGCAAATGGCAGCAGGACTGTGTTGCCATATCTAAAAACCAAGAGTGGAAAGCAAGACCAAAGAAAATACGATTAAAAGGAAAATACAATAAGGTTATTTTGTTCAGATAAAGATAAATAGTAGGGGGCTTGGGGTCATATTACCCTCTTCCGGCAACACAGAAAGGAGAATTCTACGTAGTGAGGGTTATAATCTCTAAGTGCGGCCGAAGGCCGCCTAAGCAGAAAGGTGCAGTTGGCTTTCCTTTATGGCCAACCAAAATAGACATCACTGGGGTGCCACACAGAAAGGGAATTCTAGTTACCTCATCCTTTCCCAAGGTTACATCACTGGGGCGGTAGCCCCAGTTAGGTCACACAGAAAGGAGAATACTACGTAGTAAGGGTTATAATCCTAAGCGCGGCCGAAGGCCGCCTAAGCAGAAAGGTGCAGTTGGCTTTCCTTTATGGCCAACCAAAATAGACATCACTGGGGTGCCAGCCCCAGGTTTACCACAGAGAAAGGGAATTCTAGCTACCTCATCCTTTCCCAAGGTTACATCACTGGGGCGGTAGCCCCAGTTAGGTCACACAGAAAGGAGAATTCTACGTAGTAAGGGTTATAATCCTAAGCGCGGCCGAAGGCCGCCTACGCAGAAAGGTGTTCTATGCAAAAGGTGTTCGGCCCCTTTTCTTTGGCAACACAGAAAGGAGAATTCTACTGCCTGAGGGTTATAATCCCTAAGTGCGGCCGAAGGCCGCCTACGCAGAAAGG
>NW_016157803.1:7098-17394 GCF_001687245.7 Rhagoletis zephyria | reverse complement strand
GGGGGCTGAACACCTTTTGCAGAGAACACCTTTCTGCGTAGGCGGCCTTCGGCCGCGCTTAGGGATTATAACCCTTACTACGTAGAATTCTCCTACCGCCCCAGTGATGTAACCTTGGGAAAGGATGAGGTAACTAGAATTCCCTTTCTGTGTGGTAAACCTGGTGCTGCCGCCCCAGTGATGTCTATTTTGGTGTTTTATAAAAATATCTTGTATATAAAAATGTATATACAAATTTATAACAAAAATTTGCAACAAATACCATATTTCCAACCGACATTATTGTTAAATTAGTGCACAGATTTAGTAAATTAAATTTTTGTAATAAAGCGTGAACTGTTGTCTACAAGTGTTTGTAAAAGTTTTTTGATTCGATTTACGCGTTTGGGCACAGCAACCCAAAATCGTTGTACAAATTCATAAACAGTACCCCAAAAATGCAACCCCCGACCACCTAGGTCCCCTATGGTTCCCTAGGGACCCCTTAGAAAAATTGCCAAAAATCACAATTTTCATTTGCGTTTATTCGATTGAAAAATGTTAAATATTCATTTGCACAATACACTTTTGGTAAAAGTGCACTTTAGCGGAAGGAGGCCAAAATTGATGAAAAAATTCAAGAGGGGTATTAATCGACGCGTTTTAATGCCCACAACAATAATCCGAGACCGGAAATTCACATTTTTAATTCATTAAAGAGTTATTCGCAAAAAACACTTGCACTTTTCGCACTATGTTTTGATGAATTTGACGCAAATAAATGGAGTAAATGAGCACAACTGAACACATATTCATTACTTTTTATACATTTGTGATGCTTTAAGTGTACACTTTAGCGAAATTCTGTATTTAACCAATATTCCGATGGTGAAAATGCGCACAACAATCTTGCGTAGTTAATATAAATAACATGGAGGAAAACTAGTGTTGCCTCTCTATTAAAAATAAAATGGAACTAAATTGCTGCTGCCACTCTATTAAAAAAGTTTTTGTCCGTCCAACTCCTTTTTGCGTAGGCGGCCTTCGGTCGCGCTTAGGGATTATAACCCTCACAACGTAGAATTCTCCTTTCTGTGTTGCCAAAGAAAAGGGGCAGAACACCTTTTGCAAACAACACCTTTCTGCGTAGGCGGCCTTCGGCCGCGCTTAGGGATTATAACCCTCACAACATAGAATTCTCATTTCTGCGTGCGAAGAAAAGGAACAGAAATCCCCTTTTCACAAAAGTATATTTCTTGTGCATTATTTGGGTGTTTTTAAAGTTGAAATACAAATTGTATTAATAGAGTGGCAGCACTAGTTTTCCTCCATCTTATTTATATTAACTACACAAGATTGTTGTGTGGATTTTCACCATCGGAATATTGCTATTAAATACAGAATTTCGAGAAGTGTACACTTAAAACATCACAAATGTATAAAAACTAATAAATACGTGTTAAATTAAGTTCATTTATTCCATTCATTTGCGTGAAATTCATCAAAACATAGTGCGGAAAGTGCAAGTGTTTTTTGAAAATAACTCTTTAATTAATTAAAAATGTTAATTTCCGGTCTCGGATTGTTTTTATTGGCGTTAAGACGCGTCGATTGATACCGATTCACGATTTGCAGGAACAGCTGTTTTCCCCATTAATAAACCGCATGGGAGGTGGTCACCTGGAACGACTTCCTGTAAAAACTTCTTTTTGGTTGTTTGTGTTTCCCACAGGGTAGGAGTATGATGTATTGTGGAACGATTTTCCGTCATCCCTTGTCAAATTTGGTTTGGAGACAAACCGGTTTCGGCGTTGTGCCATCTTCAGTGTAATTTTTCGTTCTGAATAGTTCGTGTTTCCTTCCGCTTTTTATGTATTCGTGTTTCTATCTGTTTTAACTGTCATTAGGTCATGCATACCCATCTAAGTGCGACCGCTTTTGTTTGATTATCTCACAGGTAGGTGCTTGTTGGTTCCTTGTATTCGCCGGCGGGTAGAAATCCGTTATTTTCGAACATATGATTTGCGAAGTTTGATTCTGGTGTGACGCTTGGTTTTTGTGTCGTCTTATTGTAGTCTCTTATATGTTCTCGGAATCTTGTTTTAATCTTACGGCCAGTTCGCCCTATGTAGCTACACTTGCAAAAACCAAACTGGCCGTAAGATTAAAACAAGATTCCGAGAACATATAAGATACTACAATAAGAGGACACAAAAACCAAGCGTCACACCTGAATCAAACTTCGCAAATCATATGTTCGAAAATAAATGTACACCAATGAAAATTAATAAGGCAGCCAAACTCCTCCATGTACAGCATAAAGGACGGCGTTTGAACATATTGAAAAACATAAAGATATACAAGCAGAAAACATTTCAAGGGAGAATTGTAAACGAACAAACAAACACCGTATCCGATGTAATATTCGAACCACTCAAGATGTTGTACGAAAAATATGAGAAGACCCCGGAAAAAAACGCCAACGCGAAGATACATACCTACGCCGCAGAGACCAAGAAAATGAAAATAACGGATTTCTATCTACCGGCACAAGCAAGCAACCTAATACCTGCTAAATAACGGAACATAAACCGACGCAATCACGAAAACCAAGAAAATAAAAATAACGGATTTCTACCCGCCGGCGAATACAAGCAACCAAAAAGCACCTACCTGTGAGATAATGAAACAAAAGCGGTCGCACTTAGATGGGTATGCAATACCTAATGACAGTTAAAACGGATAGTAACACGAATACATAAAAAGCGGAAGGAAACACGAACTATTCAGNGGCACACCACCCCCGGACATAGACGAGACGGAGCTTCATCTGCCTCGGGAGACACGCACTACACTCGCACAACTTCGCTCCGGCTACTGCAGCAGGTTAAACTCCTACTTGAGTAGGCTGAATGAGGATGTGCCGAACGAATGTCCGGCATGCGGAGAGACCCCACATGACTCGAAACATCTCTTCGCATGCCCGGCAAACCCGACATCCCTAACGGCCTTGTCCTTATGGGCAAACCCCGCAGAAGCTGCACGCTTCCTAGGGTTGCCGTTAGTGGAACTTGACGACAACGACTGAGATACCAACCGATCTGGGCGGGGTTGTTGTAGCCGCTACAACAACAACAACAACAACGAACTATTCAGAACGAAAAAGGACACTGAAGATGGCACAACGCCGAAACCGGTTTGTCTCCAAACCAAATTTGACAAGGGATGACGGAAAATCGTTCCACAATACATCCTGTAAAAACCTGCAAATCGTGAAGCATCTGGAACGCAACTATTGTGATTCATGGTCATGATGCAATAATACAAGGTGGTATCAGTTGTGACAGCTCGATATGACAATGCCTCAGTAGAATAAGAAGAAGAACGGGAAGAAATGTATGTTATATGTTCTTCTAAACAAAATTTGCTTTTTTATAGTATATTCGCAATGAAATTAAATAAAATAAGGTATAATACCTTTTTGAGAAAACAAAATGTGTATACTGAGGAAAAAATAAAAAAAAATCAACTATATTATTAGGCAAAGAATTGTTAAAGAAGTAACTGTTTCAGCTAAGGCAGTCAATATGGTGAAATTAGAGCGAGAAGTTGCCAACTGGTAACACCTTGTATTATTGCAGCATGATTCATGCATTTTTTTTTTTATTTTCGCTATGTTCAATAACTAAAGGCCGGTCCACATAGAACTTTCGCGTTGAGGCTGGTTTTCATTAGGTCAAAATCACTGACATCAGAGACGGATAACCCCACAACCCTAACGGCGTCGTCCCTGTGGACCGACCCCATAGAGGCTGCACACTTCTTGGGGTCGCCGTTAGTGGAACTAGACGACAACGACTGAGATAACAGCCGATCTGGGCNGAACTTTCGCGTTGAGGCTGGTTTTCATTAGGTCAAAATCACTGACATCAGAGACGGATAACCCCACAACCCTAACGGCGTCGTCCCTGTGGACCGACCCCATAGAGGCTGCACACTTCTTGGGGTCGCCGTTAGTGGAACTAGACGACAACGACTGAGATAACAGCCGATCTGGGCGGGGTTGTTGTAGCCGCTACAACAACAACAACAACAACAACAACCGTCGTCAAATTTCGGTGGCAGATGATTGACATTCCGTTTTCATTACTGATGTCAAATGTGATGTTAAATTTTTACAAGAAGTCTAGAATACCACCGTTTAGTTATAGACAAACCAAAAATGTAATTGGATAGAACTCATCATGCTGATTTTAACCTTACCAAAATTATTTAGCGCAAGTAAAAAATTAAGAAGATATAGTAGGTTAAGTTAAATTTTTAGATATTTTGAAATATCAATATCTTATGAACTACATAACCGATTAAACAACTAATGATGTCAAAATAAAGATGATTAGTTTATCTTTCAGTTGATGTAGATAATTTTTCTGTTTTTTTTTATATTTTTGAGTCAGAAATACAAAAAAATATAATTTTTTCATTAAATTGCCGTTTTGGAAGAAAATTGCATAATTAATGCTACAGAAGTTTATATTATTTAGAAAGTCCTAGTTATTACCTTATATAGAAAGGTTTGTTATAGGGCAAAATTTAACGAAAGTAGTGGAAAAAATCGAAATAGTATATATATTTTCTTTAAATATCGTTTACCAAAAATTTGTTTTAAAAAATGGTTATAGTAAATACGTCGTAAAAAAGCTATTAAAATTATCTTTGAATTGGATTCAATACTTTTCTAATCGGTCAAGTCGTTTCCGAGATATTTAACATATAAGAAATAGGAAAGTTAGTTTTTTACTTGCCCCATATAATTTGGGTATGGTTGAAATCAGCGTGAAAAGCCAACAGCCAACATGTTGGCAAATACATTTTCGTTGTCAAATGCTGCCACATCAGCGGCGAGGGCCGTTTTCATTTGGATGTCATTTCATATGACCGTGCGTGGTGATATATGATAACAAACCCAAATGACACCAGATGACAACCCGTTTTTATTATTTTGACAACATTTGGCGTCAAATATGACCTAATGAAAACCAGGCTTTGGCTTTGGCGTTGGTTTGACAGAACGCACGTTAAAGTACCTCTCTGAAGTTGGCAGGACAACTTTTTCTCAAAGCAAAAATNCCAAATGACACCAGATGACAACCCGTTTTTATTATTTTGACAACATTTGGCGTCAAATATGACCTAATGAAAACCAGGCTTTGGCTTTGGCGTTGGTTTGACAGAACGCACGTTAAAGTACCTCTCTGAAGTTGGCAGGACAACTTTTTCTCAAAGCAAAAATTCCTATCGGATAATTTGCCGTTAATTATCCGTGAAAAGAATAATTTTGCCGCGGACGTATTTTAAAAAATATCGAGTGCCACGGAAGTTAGCAGGGCATCTTCTGAAAACCAATTAAGGAAACCCAAACTAACTATCTGATAATTTGCCGTAAATTATCCGTTGTTTATCCGTGAAAAGAATTATCTTGCCGCGGACACATTTTAAAAAATATCTTCCGTGGATGTTAGCAGGGCACCTTCTGACAACCAGTTAAGGAGACCAGCTAAACCCAAACTAACTATCTGATAATTTGCCGTAAATTATCCGTTGTTTATCCGTGGGACTAAGCATTTTTTCGCAGGCGTGTCTTTAAAAAATATCGCTTTTATTCCCCACTGCAGTGAAACTTAGCAGGACACCTTCAAAAAACCAATCAAGGCAACCAGCTAAATAAATGTTCATAATTAAGTATGTAAAAGAACACTCTACTAAATATTTTACGCAGAAGTCTAATTAGCCCTGTGTAAAGAAATTGGAGTTTCTGTTCTAACTCATTTGTTTTTACTTTTTATTTTTTTATTTTTTTTGCTCTATTTTACTTTAACATAAAATATTAATTTTGGTTTAATAGACACTGTGTTTTTTAGTTTCTTTTCCTTTTCTATCATATCGTCGTATTGAATCCAATTTCCGCCCTGAAGCAAATTGCCGTATAATGACCCATGTCTTCAGGTGAGTGCTGAATTTCTTCACCTTCATATGCCACCATTGCAGTAAGGTGAAAGGTATTTCCATTCTCATCTGTGATCTTTTTTAGTATTTTATTTAAAGCTATATATACTCCGCTTTCACTCAATGAGTATATCTCAAAACAAATAAGAACGCCTGTAAAAATTTCAATTAATTACATTAAACATTTTTATTAATTATTTATCGCTAAAATTAATAAAAGTCATGGGCTTCGCATCGAGCAATAGAAAATATATACATAAATATGTACATTAGGGTGGTCCGAAAATGCATGAATGATTGTTCTATACCGAAAAAAATATACCCTTATTTTTTATTTTGAAATCAAAAAATATTTAGAGGTCGGTCAAAGTTTTCCATGTGTTTTATATGGGGGAAAACAACTTTTCGTAGAAATGGTATAGAATAGTTAAAAATCAATATTTTTCTACCAGAAAACTGTTTATCTGCAGGATATTCCCAATAATAATACCCAATTGTTTATTTAACCATTTTTTCCATCACAACTATAATTTATAGGCCCGCCAGAAACCCACAAAAACCCCGAAAAATGCATTGGGGGGACCAATAAAAATCGTTAGTATTCTAATACTAACTTCCGTGGAAGTTAGCAGGGCACGCGATATTTTTTAAAATGTGTCCGCGGCAAGATAATTCTTTTCACGGATAAACAACGGATAAATTACGGCAAATTATCAAATAGTTAATTTGGGATTAGCTCGTTTCTTTAATTGGGTTTCAGAAGGTTAAAAATCAATATTTAAAAAAAAAAAACAAAAAATCAATAGTTAAAAATCAATATTTTTCTACTAGAAAACTCTGTTTATCCTGCATCCCAATAATAATACCCAATTGTTTATTTAACCATTTTTTCCATCACAACTATAATTTATAGGTCCGCCAGAAACCCACAAAAACCCCGAAAAATGCATTGGGGGGACCAATAAAAATCGTTAGTATTATTTATTTATTTAAACGCCAATCGGCTTTGTACATAACTTAATTATTGACTAAAAAAGTGATAACAAACGTGTGTGGTTGTGGTCGCTTTAACAGAAAAAACAACGGAATGAAATGACATTGCAATGTAACATATAATTCAGAGAATTGATTTTAATTTATATTTTAAGCTAGAGTGAGACCCTCCAAAGAAATTTACATTCGGTACATGTTGGTTGACAAGGTTCGCTATCCTGTTGTACGGACCAAAGGCGACGTAGTTTCTATTTGCCTGCACAACATCTAGTAGCCTTCTAGTTCGGAGATCGGCTCTAGAGGTAATAAATCTGAACTGCTCCAGTATTTTAATACTAACTTCCATGGAAGTTAGCAGGGCACGCGATATTTTTTAAAATATGTCCGCGGCAAAATTATTATTTTCACGGATAATTTACGGATAATTAACGGCAAATTATCCGATAGGAATTTTTGCTTTGAGAAAAAGTTGTCGTGCCAACTTCAGAGAGGTCGTTAAAGTATGCTTGCTACAATGAACGCTTGGCAGATAATGCTTGGGCCACTAAATTAACATACTAACGGCAGATAAATTAATATTTCATATCGATAATTGAATTAAAAACGATATTTCTTAACGGCACTTGCTTAAAAAGGAAAAATATTTCACTTTATTTCATTTATTTGCAACAGCTGACGAGTGACGCACGCGTTGGCGTGGGCATTGTTGAATTTTGGCTATGTGGACGGCTGCATTTGAATTCATGTATTCATAGTAAGCATAGTAAGCAACCCAACGCCAAAGTTCTATATAGACGGGCCTTAAAGCTTGATATACAGTTCAATGCGAGCGTGAGCTTTGTATTTTGACCAATATCCTCGTTATTACTCAACTTTTTGCTTTAGTTGAGACATGAAAAGATAGAGAATTAAAATATCTTTCAGAATTATAGAATGAAAACTAATTTAAAATGCATAATATGTCTTTTTTTTGCGAGCTCACACTCTACTGTGTGCGTGTAGAGTGGTATCAATCGACGCGTCTTAACGCCAATAATAACAATCGGAGACCGGAAATTAACGTTTTTAATTAATTAAAGAGTTATTTGCAAAAAATACTTGCACTTTCCGCACTATGTTTTGATGAATTTCACGCAAATGAATGGAAAAAATGAACTTAATTTAACACGTATTTATTAGTTTTTATACATTTGTGATGTTTTAAGTGTACACTTTCGCGAAATTCTGTATTTAATAGCAATATTCCGAGGGAAAATTTTCCAATAATGGACCAGGGTTTGAAAAAAAGAGGGGGTTAGAGCGGCCTTTTGTGATTCTAAATCTGAAACCCCCCTGCGGAGGCTTATAGTTTTTAAGTAATTCGTTGTTAATGTTGTAAAAAAGTGAAATTTAACCTCACATTTTCCTTTGTACATCGAGTGAACTGAAATTGCGGTGCTGCCACACATCACAAAAAATGTGTAAAAAAAAGTACTGAAAAGGGAATCAATGAAAACGTAAATAATAAGGTGGACATGTACATATATTTTATAGCTTTTTTATTGGATATTTTCACTATATATGGAAGAATTGATAAAAAAAAGGGTCGCAGGTGAAAAATTTCAAGATATATGGAAGTATTGGATTTTTTAGGAAAAAGCGCCGCAGGCGAAAATTTGTAATAAAAAATCGCGCGGAAGGTCCACTACGACAAAAAAAATAAAAATCATATATCTAACGTATTTACGGGCCGATTTGCCTGCTTTTTAAAATATATACTGGCTATGTAAGTAAAGTCATGTTTGCGTAAAATGGGCAAGGTTGAGATATTTCGAAAAACCGTATTTATGGTCCGATTTAGTTCGAATTTGGCGTATGTAGTTGAAACATAATAAGTCATAGATTTCCAACAAATTCACCCTGAATTGGCGCTGAAGTCAAAATATAAAGTATATTCTACATAAAATACATGTTTTATTTGCGTTAAAAATTCATTTAAAAGCAATATTAACAAAAATATAACGATGGAAATTTATGTCACGTGACGCTACGTCACGTCGCGTTTAACACTTGGGGTTGTAAAAGAAACAAGTTGCATTAATTCAAAAAACTCTAAAAACAACTAGAATTGCTCCAAATCATATTGAAATAAGTTTCATGAAAATAGCCATCCACAATTGGCAGAGTTTTGAAATTTTGTAAGAAAAGAAAAAATCGACTTCCATTTTTTGTCACGTAACGACACTCTTTAAATGCTTATATTTCAGGACCAAGCAGTTCGATTGTTTTCATTTTTCGGCTAAATATAGAGCTAATTATGTGCTATACAATGGCCCAAAAAGTTAAAGAAAACAAATGGTATTCCTTGTTTGCATCACATTCAAACGAACGACTGCCACGTATGCGACGTATGGAAATACCCATATATGTACATGTCCACTTTATTATTTACGTTTTCATTGATTCCCTTTTCAGTACTTTTTTTTACACATTTTTTGTGATGTGTGGCAGCACCGCAATTTCAGTTCACTCGATGTACAAAGGAAAATGTGAGGTTAAATTTCACTTTTTTACAACATTAACAACGAATTACTTAAAAACTATAAGCCTNTTTAACAACGAATTACTTAAAAACTCTTAGCCTCCGGAGGGGGGGTTCAGATTTAGAATCACAAAAAGCCGCTCTAAACCCCCTAATTTTTCTTTTCAAAGCCTGGTCCATTATTGGAAAATTTTCCCAAAATCTGTAAATTTGCATGCATAACAAAACAAGGGTAAAAGTGCACTTTAGCGAAAGGAGGCCAAAATTGATGAAAAATTCAAGGGGGGTTATCAATAGACGTGTTTTAATGCGCACAACAATAATCTGAGACCGGAAAATCACATTTTTAATTCATTAAAGAGTTATTCGCAAAAAACACTTGCACTTTTCGCACTATGTTTTGATGAATTTGACGCAAATAAATGGAGTAAATGAGCTCAACTTTCCAAAACGGGACCAATCGAGATTTCAGCGAAAGTATATCGATGGCTGAGTGGAAGATCGACCTATCTCGGCAGCCAGTTCGAAAACGCTCTATCTCAAAAAACTTTTCAAGAACGCCCTATTTCAGAATTCGTTTCAAAAACGCCCTATCTCAGCTGCCGATTCAAAAACGCCCTATATCAGCATATTTTCAATACATTTTGAAGTGAGATAGGGCGTTTTTGAACCGAATTTTGAGATAGGGTGTTTTTCAATTAAATTCTGAAATAGGGCGTTCTTGAAAAGTTTTTTGAGATAGAGCGTTTTCGAACTGGCTGCCGAGATAGGTCGATCTTCCACTCAGCCATCGATAT
>NW_016157803.1:460-1842 GCF_001687245.7 Rhagoletis zephyria | reverse complement strand
ATATTGTTTATTTCCTGAGGTGTCTGGTTTCTTATTCACGATCCAGACAGGCGAGTTGTAGGGGGAATGGGATGGTCGGATAATCCCGTCCTCGATAAGGTTGTTGACTTGCTTCTCAACCTCATTTTTTAAAGACATTGAATAGGGGTAGTATTTGGTATAAATTGGGGAATCGTTAGTTATCCGGATTTCGCCAACGATTCTTGTGGTATATGTTAGTTTTTTATCTGGTTCGGCGAATAATGTAGGAAATTGTTGCACTAGGTTTTCGATAATGATTTTTTGCTCTGAATTCATATGTCCTGCTTTTATTTCTATATTATGTACCGATTTGGATATTTGTTGCTTGATGGGGACTCTGATTTTATTTTCTATGAGCATGTAGTCGTTTGAGGTGTAGATTACAGCTTTAAGTTGTTTTAGACTGTCGTTGCCTATGATAGCATGAAAGGATTTGAGTGTTGGTAAGATAAAGAACTTTAATTTCTTGTTCTTGAGGCCAAAAAGGTTAAGTTCCGTGTGATGCGATATACTTATTTTTCCACCTACGGAGTTTGCAAAAAATACGCTGTCGTTAGGTTTAGGATTTGCAACTAAGGAGGGCTGAATATAGTTCTTATTCGAACCGGTGTCAATGCGGAATTTAAAAATTCTGCCATCGCTTGCTTTGCATTCGAAATAAGGAAGCGACGATGAAGTTAGTCTAAAAAATGAACGTCTACATACTCGTTGACGTCGTCCTGGGGGTATTGTTGGTCCTGTTGTTCGTAAGCATTATAGTAATCCTGCCATGATTGTTCCTGATTCTCTGGGTCGTATGCGTCGGCGTTCTCATTGTATTAACTAGTTTCGATTGTGGTGGGGTCGAGTGTTTGGGAAATATGATTTACCCTCTGAATTTTGTTGGGAACGTTTTTGTTGTACTGATGTGACTGCGTGGGTGGCGGTCGTTTCGATGTGACATTATTGTTATTAGGTCTATTCATGTAATTTACGTTCCTTGTCTGCTGCGATTGATCTACCTCCATGGGTACCGGTGGTTTCGGCTGTGTTGGCCTTGGTGGTGGGTTGTTATATGTAGGTTTATTGGGTGGTATGCCTGGTCTATTATAGTACTGGGGCTGTTGCTGTTGAGTTTGTCGGTATATAGGTGGTTGGTATAGGGGTTTTTGGTATACTGGTAGTTGGTATAAGGTATGTTGATTTTGGAACTGTGGGGGAAATGGTGCTATAGAAGGAATTGGTTGAGGTATGTGGGCAAGGTTTGGGTAGAAGGGATGGCTTGCGAATTGGAATTTCCTTGGGGGAATTACGGGCTTTTGCTGAGTTTGCAAACTAAATGGTGTTGGATGCAGATTTGTTCCTTTCGGCACGTGTGCCTG
>NW_016157803.1:0-239 GCF_001687245.7 Rhagoletis zephyria | reverse complement strand
GACTTTCGTCCTTGAATTAAACAGGTCATCTGATATTCGAGGGTGCTGAGATCCCTCTTATCGGCATAATGCGTTGTAAGGCAACGAGAGATTGCCTTCCAATTGAGCGGTGTGTTATATGCTTCGAGTGCAGCATCGGCACTACCAACAATTTTATTCCTAATCACGTTCAAGATACCGAAATATTTTGGCCTACGCTAGGCTCGTAAATTTTCAGGATCCTTTCTACGCTTTTCTTC
>NW_016157802.1:186237-203119 GCF_001687245.7 Rhagoletis zephyria | reverse complement strand
GTGCACCGTGCAAGGGCTTTGCAAGACTCAGAGAATACCCCTTATGTGTGCAGTTGCATCGTGCCCATAGAAGGCCAGCTGAGCTAACTTTTTGCCTCTGCAGTGCGCTGACGGTGTATGGCTGAAGAGGCAGTGGCGTAGAAGGAGGGAAACTGATGTTGATTTGATTTGTTCTGGTGGCGGGTTGTGGTAATGTTTGTAGCAGGGCGTGAATGGTGGGTACTTTTAATGAAAATGTGCAAGTAGCAAAAAAGTGAATAATTAAATCAGCATGCGTAAATGCACAGGAGATTGACGGCACGTAGACCACCGCCAAGGAGAATGTCAATTATATTTGTGTATGCATCTGGGAGTTTACAATACAAACGGGGGACTGTCTGTACGGTTCGTAAGTACATAGTGTGGGAAAAAACAGCGCAGCGCCAGCGGATGAATGTAGACGAAATTTCAAATCATCGCCTGGGTAAAAGATTGTCGTATGTTAATTTCGGCAGGTTGTGGGAAATCGCGATAGAAGTTTGGAATGCAATTTCTAAAAAAACGCGAAGATAGATTTTCTATAAGGTCTGTGAAAATGTTACTAGTTCATAAAATTGTAAAAAAAAAAAAAATTAATTAGTTTTGAGTTTATGAAGGATTTTCTTTAGCAAAATTTTATCGTAAGCGTCATTTGTCTACAATTTGGCAGCCAGTTTTATGTGATCAAAATTTCTACTAAATTAACTACACTTTTTACTCAATATCTCGGAAACTAAAGAAGATATCCAAATATGGAGAACGCCATTTTTAAGATATTGATTAGTTTAATATGACTGCATCACTAACTAAATTTTTACTTAAGTTACTTAATATAGTTTTTCTATCGTCGTCCAATATGAGACTATACACCGAATTAGTGTTGGGCAGTATCGATACCAAAAGTACTCAGAACTCGATTCTCAAAAGGATCGACCACACTCGATTTTTAAAAGTATCGATACTGAGTACTACAAAGAACTCAGTAATTAAAAAAAAGAACTCGAAAGTACTCAGTACTCACAAAAGAACTTGAAAGTACTCAGTACTCAAAAATAACGCCAAGTAAGAACAAGCGTGCCTCTGAATTCCGGGGATTAAATAGATCAATCCATCTGCCAGATAACAAAATACGAAATGAATATATAGTAAACCATCCTACATAGATAGATAAATAGAGTATGCGCTGCAACCAGTAACCAACTATGCAAAGAGGAGATGCAAAGATATTTCTCTAGCGGAGAAAAGCGACAGAGATCGCTTGAACACATTCCTGTCTTGAAATGGGGGCGCTATTGTATTGGCCAATACTGTACATATATGTACATATATTTGTTATAGTTTTTTCGTATACATAGATGACAGCAAGGCGCACACGGCGTATGAGTAATACCAAATGGGAATAATTGAGAGTGGAGAATAAATTCGCATTCGGTAGTCGATTTTCAGTACATAAATTTAAAGTTTTACTGCTAAGTGAGAGTTGTGGCAAATTTCCATGATATTTTTTAAGCCAACTGCATATTTATAAAGAAAACTCCATAAGTTATGTTCTAAGATTCGTGTGCTACAATACCTCAACTGCTTTTATACATATTTATGGAATATAATTGTAAAAATATTAGTTCTACGAATTCCAATCATGTCCTCTTAGTACACTTGTGAAACAAATATTTGCCAAACTGCCATACTAAGTATACAACATTTTTAATAAAAATTATTTCATGGGAATTCATACGAAATAATCAATCACGTTTAGAATACATATTATTTATGTCACATGTACTTTTCTCCGGCTATAGAGCTATATTCATATGTTCAATGACACATCCATTCATACATACGCATGTATGAATTATTTGCATCAACAGCTGAAAATTTAGTTGCCAGTCTTTCATAACTGTTCTTTTTTCTTTGCTGCAACTGATAACAATCGAAAATTTACACTCTGCTTCCGTTCATTGTTCATGTCTGTGTCTGTGTCTGTTAGCTAAATTATATTGTTATCAATTATTGCTGCTGATAAAAATTGCTGCCGTCACCCACATTAGGCTGGGTCGAAAAAAAAACAACCTTACTGAAATGGAGCCATAAAATGATATGTATTAAAAACGCGATTTCGGTAATGACTGATACAAACATTTTTATAACGCTCGGATTATCTCGTAGTAAGCTTTTTCGAATAGGCAGGAGTAACTTACAAACTTTTTTCTTTCGCACTGGGAGCCGGCCTAATCTACATGCCTCCATTATTGCTTTTATGAGCTCGTCGAATTGATGTTGTGTCACTGCGATTGCTGACTCTGTGGAAGCGAAGGTTCCACTCAATTTGCTGTCATCGCAAATACTAAATTTGTACTCGTTTGCAAAGGTTTATTTGTGGTATGTATGTGTTTTTGTACACAATGTACTTTCTAATTTCGAAATAAAAGTGAATTCACACATATATACATAAATGTATTAAAATACAACTAAAAAAAGAAATGTAAATGAGCGAACAAATGACAGTAATTTTCGCGTATATATGGGCGCTTTTACTTGCTAAAACATAAAATTATATGTAAATACATGCATAACATAGTTAGCCTATGTACGTTGCAATGTTACAGCACAGCGGTGGCGATGGCAGCAGCTGTGGTAATAATACTCGTACAAAAAAAAAAATACAAAAAAAACCGTTACGATAATTCGCCTGCATCTTAAGTTTTTTTCATGCAATGTTTTGCGCTTTTCTTTCTATTTGTTTTTGTGCATTTTTCAATTTATTTAATTGTCTGCAGCTACCAAAAGGATGACTTTCGAATTTGTTAGAGAATGCAAAAAATAATTGTAGAAATTCGACCTATGCACATATGCTACCACTTGCATCTGGCCCTACCCATTATCACCCCGACTTTAAAAATACTAATTGTGACGGCTTCGTAGCTACCACAGTTCCTCCCCAACTTACCGGCTTAAGTTGCTGTACTGGCAAACTAGCATGACCATCTATGGCCGGTTGATCCCAGTGGTCCTCATATCAGGGACTAAAACGGAGAACGACAAATTACCTGAGTTGTCGACAGGCTACCTTCCTCGAAACTTAAAAGAATTAAAACAAAAAATTTAAAATGGTTGAAAATTTAAAATGGTTTCAAAAAACTGCAGAGCGGCCACTCGGTTCTCAAATCGCTCGACGGTAGCACTTCGGGCAAAGATAATGAAACGTTGTTGGCAACATTACTGTCTCCCCGTTTAGCCAATGTGGACTAGCAGGGCGCCGTGGAAAAGGCTTCAGACTTCTCCGGACAGAAACGAGATGTCTTCTGCTGTCGTCTGAAAATCACCCGCAACATATCTCTACGAACCCACGTACCCATGTTGTACCGACAATCTATAAAACTACCTTTAAAAACTAACCTGCCCTCGTGAACGGCGCAGACGAAAAGTTTCAGCTGCCTCGAGAGACCCACGTATCTTTCGCCCAACTATGGTGTGTAGGACTTAACTCCTACTTATACAGACTTGACCGCAAAATACCTTATACATGTCCGGCTTGTGATAGTCCTCCACACGACACCAGCACTTTTCCTGGACCTACATACCATTAGTGGAGCTTGATGACAACGATTGATATACTAATCCAATTTGATTTTAGTAGCGTCGCTAGAACAACATAAATAATTTATGAAGAATCCTACACCAGAGTAGAGGCAATTTCAAGGCATTGAACGCAGCCTTGCTGTCTGCATACTCCCTCATTCTTAGTTCTAAGGCGTAAACCTCAGCCTGGAAGACAGAGTTGCCGGAGGAAAATCTAACATGCATAATTCGTCCTGGTGTACCAAATTTGAGGGAGAAATTTTCCCCGATATGGGTTTTGTTGTAGTAAGCAGAGCTTCTTTATGAACTAATTTGAATTAAATTGTTCGAACACATGGCAACCCTCTTAATAAAGCCTTTTCCAACTCATTTCGATCCATACCCATTTTTTAATAATTTATCCAACTTATTGAATATTGAATGTAACTTTTTAAATATGTGGCAACCCTCTTCGAACATTCAAAAAGTTCAAACTAAAGATTTCTTAACATTACTTTGTTTAACTATGGTATTTTTATATTTCATATACTTTTTGTATTAGTTAATTGAATTAGACCTTTTAAAAAGATGGCAGGCCTCTTCAAAAGTATTTTCACGCTTAATCCTTGTTTGCTCCCCCTCGTCGGACATTGCGATACATATTTTAATTAACTAATGAATTGAGTGGAATTTGACTTTTCAAACATGTGGCAACAACGCTAAATCTGGATCAGAAATAAAAAAATTTCAACCCCCCTTCGATTGATACCCATATTTTAACAATTCATTTAACTTATTAAATAATTTGAATAAAATTTTTTAAACAGGCGATAACCCTCTTATAAAACCTAAAAATTATGCTTTGCGTTCAAACTAAAGACTTCTTATTGCTTCTTCGTTTGACATCCATATTTTGATATTTCATATAATTTGTGTATAAGTAAACCAAATTCGACATTTCAAGCAGTTGGAAACCCTCTTCAAAACACTACTACTTTCTGAAACCCCTTTCGTTTGGCACCTACATGGTGATACATACAAATGTCTCTTACCTAATTCCCTTAACTCAAATTGAATTTGATTTTTTAAACAGGTGAAGACCCTCGTATACATAGTTCAGTTAACAAACAAAGCTTTTCAAAACCATTTCCATTGATACC
This sequence comes from Rhagoletis zephyria, assembly GCF_001687245.7. Classification (NCBI taxonomy): domain Eukaryota; kingdom Metazoa; phylum Arthropoda; class Insecta; order Diptera; family Tephritidae; genus Rhagoletis; species Rhagoletis zephyria. The sequence goes on along the minus strand of NW_016157802.1, from coordinate 198,383 downwards.
CATTTTGTTATAATTGATTTATTTTTTAAATAATTTGAATTTAATTTTTTAAAATGTGGCAACTCTTTTCATAAAAGTAAAACCTTATTGCACTTCTGCAGTCCACGACTTTTAATATGACACCTCACTTTGTTACGAAATAACAAATCACAGACTTATTATTTTTGAAACGTAATACTTATTTTTAATGTTCGGCTTCGGCTTCGGCTTCGGTGTTCGGCCGAATATTGAATAGTACCTAATATTCGGTCTCGGCTGCGGACAAAATTCCAGCTTCGGTCGGACACTAATATTTTGCGTAAAACATCCATTAGCGAAACTGAGTTCCGTTGTGGCTTCGAAAGTTCAGGTCGCCCAAAAGACGCCGCCACGTCAGAAATCGTCGGTTAGATCCATGGAATGATATTGGAAGAACGGACAATAAAAGCGTGTAAACTGATTTGCAGCAAAAACGACCACATTTCACCAAGCAAAAAATACTTTCTGTTCCATCAAGACAATGCTCGGGTGCACACGTTTGTCCTCACCATAGAAAAAACCCATCAATTGGGCTATGATCTCCTACCCCGTCCACCCTATTCACCAGAAGATTTATTTCCGGTTTCCGAACCCAAAGTAGAGACTGGGAAGAGATTTGGGTCGCATGAAGAGGTCATCACTGAAACAAAGGCTTATTTTGACAACCTAGAAAACCTATTATTTGGAAGGAATAAAAAACTAAAAAATTAACGCTGGAATATATATATCGAGCAAAATTGCCCTCGTATATATGTATGTAAATTTACTTTTGCAATCGCAATATTTAGGCTGTTTTTGTGTCCGCAATGGATCACATTGACATTAAAAAAAGAAAATAGTTTATTTCAGCTACTCCCCACTACCTAATCTACAGTTTTTGAGGAAAATTTGTATTCGTATTTTTCCTGTCATATCTAGTTTTTTCACAGCAGATTAGTAAATTGCATTTGTGTTGTTGGCGCTAGCCGCCGCCGTTGTTGTGATTATTGCTCATGTTACTTTTACTGTTGTTGTGGTGACTGTTATGCGCTTGTTTTGTTTGATTGCTGTCTGCTACAACATTGCATTGCTCACTCGCCCGCCCAGCATGTTGTTGTTGTTGTTGTACATACATACTTATTGCCACTACTGCTATTTTGATTGTCATTTATTTATTGCATTTTACAATTGCTCTTTGCTGTTGCTGCTGCTGTTTCGTGTCGTTGCTGTTTCGTGTTGTTGCCTAATTTACACAACATGAATTCACAATGCATGTTTTTGTAATGCAATTGTAAGCAACAATTCCACGAATGGAATCCACTAGCAATTGTTGGCAATATGTTGAACTCTTAATTAAACATTGTGGCGCGCGCGAAAGTGGCGAGCTGCCTTAACCGACTGCCACCGGCGACACTTTTGCGGAGTAGGTACATGGCAGACCGAAATTGATTGACTGACTGACTGACTGAGTGGCTGACTGACGGTCTGAATGTTGGTTTGGGTGGCTGACTCTGCGCCTACATTGTTGCCTAGGCAGCTTGATGCTTTTCGCGCTGACTGTTTCTACTCGTTTGTCATTCTGTCTGTCTGCCATCCAACATTGCGCCTTTCAAAGTGTCCACCGCTCGGCCCTGCAGCTACTGCTATTGCTTATGCTGCCGCTGCTGTTTTGTCGCCAGTTTGGCTGGCTGTGATCGCTCTGCATCTTTGCTTTTTGTTCACTTTTTAGTAGCTTATTTTATTGCATTTGGTTTTTTTCTTCTTTTTTTTTCTGTTGTTTGTTTTTAAATCTGTGCGCATACCAAATTGATGACGAAGCTCCATGCCTGCAGCAGCGCGCTCTCAGTCAAATGTGTAGATTTGTAGTGATTGCAATTTGCAAGCATATTCTTCCTAGCACACATAGTATGTATGGACATATGTATGAACGTAGATGTGTGTGTTTTTGCATGTGTACACTAACAAATAAGTTAATGATTTTTTTCACGCCTGTGTGTTGTAACAATTTTACGATAAAAAATTTCAAGAAAATATGTACACATTCGCTGCATGAACGAATTTGCAGTGCAGTGTGAATCGCGGCTATTTAAAAATCAAATTTTCCTTTATTTCACATTTTTCAAACGGTTTTATTAAATTTTCGGTATAATGTTCTATTTAAAACCGAAACTTAACTACCCTGCAAAGCCATGAAGAGTAAGCCCCTGATGGATGACACATCCCCTTTTCATACATTTTTGCCTCGCCTATTCCTGTCTGAAACTTTTGGCATTCTGAACGTCTTTACAAAAGAGAATTTTTTATCTATCGAAAAATAATTTTCGGGCATTCCACCTTCTGCGTCTGTTTCCTGTTCGAAATACAGATGTTTTTCTACTACAGAGTGCGTCAGGTATTTAAAAGTGATATTGTTTGCTAGGTATCTTTACTTATTTAATTTTAAAGATTTTCAATTAAAATACAGTTCATTGTTTAACAAAACTCATACAAACCCAAGTTTAAAACTTCGTAGAAAACTAAAAAAAAAGGCTACAAGTTTTCATTCTCTTTGGCGCAATAAATTATTATATAAATTTGTGTAGACCTTAACAAAAGAGTGAGGTTATCGGATTAATTACCACACTAGAAAATGCATAGAAATGTCAATAAAAATAAGAGATGATTTCCAAATGTACCTAGAATGGTGTGCTTATATGGAATGTACTTTCAAATTAAGAGTGAAAACGGTAGCTCAATTAAAAAGGTAATTGACTCAATTAAATTTCTGTCTGAACTTAGTTTTAGATTTTGACTAATAATTCGTATGCTTTGCGAGTGGAACATTGCATCTTATGTATCTGCACGAGTCACATATAACTCCAGGACCGTTATTGTATTGAGAATGTCAGATTTGACATATTTACATAAGTGTTACAATATTTCAAAACTTAAGTAGCGACCCTCGTAAAAATATCTCTAGAAAAAATGGCGCCTCCTGAGGCTCAAAATTACTGAACGAACTCGGAACGGAGCAGGCAAGCCAAAGCATGAAGGCCGGAGATATCAGATGAGTAGGCATGCATAGAATAGTCATTGGCAGACTTATTGATCATCGCCAAATACTGAAGCTCTTTTCCAAGTTAAAAGGGTTTACCCTACCGTAACTTAAAATATGTCGCATCCGAAATGGTCAACGTCAAACGAAATGCATTTTTAGACATTTTATGGAAGCGTACAACGCTATGAAATGTCAGCTGCTGGAGCTAATTCCTACCGATAATTATTACATTATGCAATAATAATATCGCCACAAAAATTATAAAAATACTTAATCATAAATTCCAGACAAGTGCAAGTTTCACAAAGAAACGCCTAGTTTGTTTCCCAACAGCAAAACATAGCTGAGGTCACACTTGCTTATTACAAGTTACATATAATAAATTTGCAAATAAAATTAATAAAAACAAACCAAAATAAAAAAGAAACAAACAAAATCATAAATATCACAATCGTAAACAGCAAAAACACTGCATTAGCAACAAAGCGCACAAAAAACAAAAGGCGCTTGAACTGATATGTGGGCATGACTGAATGCATGGCTGTGGATGCCCCTTCGGAGCGGCCCCTCAACTAAAATGCCCACTGTACAACACCGCAGGGCACCACAAATCAAAGATCTGCACGTATTACGAATTGCCGACCGGCATCGGCACGCCATCAACATCGCCATGAGCTGCCACGTTGCTGTCAACCCACTGAAATAGTTGTTGACGCGCCGGCGCAAACACGCTCCGCAACAGCCACAACAAAGTAGCAAGGAAAGCAGAAGGATGCAGGGAGGTAGGGAAATGGATGCGTGTTGTCACGCATGAAAATATGCGAAAATGCGCATAAACACTAGCATACGATAATAAAATTGAAAATGAAACTGAAACCGAAACCGAAACTGAAACTATAAACAACTAGTACTACAAACGTCAACGTATGCATGCGAGTAAAAATAGCTGAACGTGGAGCACAACTGATGCGACTGACTGGTGATTGACTGCCATAAAAATATTTATTGACAACAACGAACGCCTTTTATGTATGTTTTTGTGGCCCTTTTGTGCCTTTGTCTGTCACATTGCTAGACTGACTGGCTAACTGACTAACTGACTGCCTGACAGCTAGTCAGTCGGTCTAGTATTTTGTTTTTTATTATTGTACCTGTGTTACATAAATTAACCTAAACCAAATAGGCGCTAATAGGCCTTCGCTATCGGCATAGTTAAAGTTGTAAAAGGCCAGCACAGCCACTTGGGTACGCCATAAACCAAAAGAAAAATGACAGTTGGCAGCATTTAATAGCGATGTGTTGACAGTAAATACCCCGAGAGTGTCAAACGTGCAGCAATTGCGTTGCGGATTTTGTCACATTGGCGTAAAAGCATTCAATTACATACATAAATAAATACTCGTATTTAAGTACAAACACATTGAAGTTATTTGTTTTGGTTTTTTTTCCATTTGAAGACTTTAGAGCGGGAGTTTAAATTTAATATTTTAATAAATATAATTTATTTTTGAAAGTTTTGGTAAGAAAATACCCGTAAACCTTTCCAGAACCCTTTCGGTTTCGTAAATACTTGATTAAACTTTTAAAGTTAGTGAATTCATTTTTGAATACTACATATTGGTTATTATATCCAATCATAGCACCCTAGAAGTACTTACTTTTTAATCTCAGTGTACTTTATCCAATCTTCTCTTTGATAGTGTGTGAAAGACTGAAGCCTATCATAAACCAAATGATTGCGACTTTATGATTGTGGTCCAGGACTTCTCAATCCTAGAGAAGACTGTAGATAACCAAACCCCGGACTTTTTTTTTCAAATTTAATAATTTTTCAATATGAAGTTTGCTTGAATTCAATGTCGAATCTGTTCAACAGCTTCACTCTTTCCAAGGTAATGGATGTGACTGAATCCTTGTGCGTCTCAAAAAACTGTGGCGTGACCTTGTGGGTCCACAGACCCAGCTTGGCCTTCTTTGGCGCACGCTCAGTTGGAGAAGTCCACTGCCTTGAATGTTCCTTGGCCTCTCTATGGTGTATTTCGATGGATCTATGTTTCGTCCACAATTAAGAAATGACGAAAAAATTCGCCGTTGCGATTGCGTTTATACACCGCCTAAAATTATTTTGATGGTTCATAATAATATTTATAAGACCTTTCCTTCATTTTAGTGATGTTTTTATGTGCAAAAAAAACACTGCAATATGAGCAGCCGAAATGAATTTAATTTAATTTATTCAATGCTAATTAGTACATTAAGATATAATATTTTCTTCCCCAACGATGTATATATAAGCAATTAAGTACATTAACAATTAAAAATACACAAATAAAATATTTAATAATTTAAAGCATTAAGAAATTAGAAAAAAAGAAAGAAATTGACAATGGTTGTCTGCCTTTATTTTTTTTTACATATTGGCGCCTAGGTGTGTTTTTGTTTCGTTGTATTAGTTGTTTTGCTAGCCGACTGACTTTAAATAGAATGAAAGAAAGTCGCCAATGACAAAAGAAAATGCCAAAAGTCATCCGATCCACAGCTGTAGTAATTTTTTGAAAATCAGATGAGAGCAGGGATCGAAAATAACCCCCAAATATGAAGATTATTATCTTTAGAGATCATTGCAAAATCGTTATTTTTCGATCAAGGACAATTATTAATCAATTTGGATTTTTATTTTTCCGCACAAATTTTATCGTTGTTTTGTGATGGTTATTTTTTTCGATAAAAAATAATCTTTATTTTGGACTTATATTTTTTTTAGCGTTTTTGACCGTATTAATGGAGACGGCGGTTTTATGACTGATTTAAATCTTTTATGATCTAAAGAATTTAATCAGACAGTAACGGTTATAGATAATATGATATATAAAAATCAAAAATTAAAAAAAAAAAAAAAAAATCATAAAATAACGGTTAAATTTGAACAGAAAAACGGTAATCCAACTTGAATGGTTAAAGTATGATTTTTTATTATAAAGATCATAATCATTACACTCCGTGTCTGACAGTGTTTTTAAGTAAACAATATAAGAAATGCATTATTTGAGAGAATTTTTTAAACTTTAAAGCTTTAGGGGCAACCGTAAATATTATGCGATCAGAAAACGGCTTAACAGGGTTCGATGTGATCATGTTGCGCAACTTTTCCGCACTATTGGAATTTCGAAATCAAAAAAATTGTTTTTTTTTTCAACAAACAGGAATTTAATAACGCACGCTACTTGCTCAATTTTAGACAGTTGTCTTTTGACAGATGCTAACTGACAGAAGACGTGTTTCATTTCAAAGTTCTAGGTACGCGAGAAATTCAAAAGGTTAATGACTTATCAAGCTGCTCTTGTAATTTGACTCTACTCACCTGGCTCAATGGTTGGCTTCATCTTCAGACAACATCTATTAAGCTCAGAGCTGATATGAACCTTTTCTCTGTTAATGCTTTAATGAATTAACAACTCTGTGGCGGATGTCCAGTTTTCATAAAAAAATAAACTGAGCGAATCTATGCAGGGTCTATTCCTCCACAGATTTTATAATAATTAAATGCACCTAGCTGTTTATTATAGACTTTTGGGTAACAAAAAAAATGTAGTTATGTATGAAATCTACCTCCCTTACAACTCTTTTGGTTCTTAACCCACTCAAGGTCAATTCAATAAATTTCTACCAATGTTAGTTGATATTTTTTTTTACCTCTGTATGTCTGATTAACTCATAACTATGTGAGCTACATCCTCTCTCCTCGCTCCCCCTACTCCTACCACCAATGGAAAGCGGGAAAACATACAAAATTGTGTTTTCTCCGCCACAAAGTTATAGCATACTTAACAAAAAAAAAAAAAAACAATGGCTAGCAAAAAGCTGCGCCCGTTCCTTTTCAGACTGGCCGCTCTAAGCGCACTTGGCGGCTACTGTACAAATAAGTCAAGGCACTTGCTTGTATGGAGTACAACGCTGAGCTATGCGCGCGTATTTTGTCTACATACATACATACATATGTACATATGTACTATATACTTACCGAGCTTTGTGAAGTGGCATGGCGGCCGTACATCGCTTTTGTATTCGATTGCAAATTGAAATTATATTAATCATATTTACATATTTTTTCCACCCAATTATTAATTTTTGTTTTCGATTTTTCGCTATTCAATTTATTTTCCAATACATAATAATATTTTGTGTGGTTTGGGCGTCGGAAATGGGGGAGGTGGGTGGTGATGCGCACTTGCGCTCTTTAAGGAAATACGTCGACTGTGCGGCTGCGCCATTTCAACAGATTGCCATAGTCGTCATCAACGTCGCTACGCCCTCCATAATGGGGTTCCAGTTGGTAGCGGTGTGGCTGCGCATAGCAATATTCATACGTCAGTGAGTGGATGACGATTGAGCCGAGCTGTGGTGGTTGCCTTTTTGAGCCCACTGAGCTTCTGAGCTTGTGAGCTGACTCTGACTTTGAGATTTCTGGCGTATTTTTCATATGTTTGTTTGTCTGTACTGTTGCTCACTGTGATCGCTGAAGGTTGTGACGCGGGTGTCCGCGCCTGCCAGTGTCCGTCGCATTCTCGTGCTCGTCAGTCCGCTTTGACGTGGCTTGCCAGCGTAGTTCCAAAATAAAGGAATGTGCCAAGTTGTGGTTTGTCGCGCCACGTTGCTGGTCAACTCAACGCATTGATTTGCGTATTTTCGTCTATCAGCTTCAATAGGCTTCACTATATTAAATACGCGTCAAATTAAGTTGACGCGTTGTCAATATATATACATATAGTTTCTAGTGCTCATTGACAGCGGCGGCTTCTACTTTCTCACTAGTCGCCTAGTCGCATTACTTAGTCAATTGGGTTAAAAAACGGTGGACGTGGAGTAGTTAGTGAACTATTGGGCAATCGCTTGTGGTGCTTGTTGCAAAATTATTGAACGCGCCTCAATTGAGTATTGATCGATCGGTGTTTTGCTATGGTCGGATCGTCGATGGCAGAAGATGTAGAATATTTTTCATATTTAAAAATATTAAAGTGTTTGCCAATGTAGCTCATTCACAGTCAAGTGTGGCAGCAAGCGGCAATTTGAATAGTTAATTAACACTCAGTTGCATCGTTCGCCCGCCTGCCATAAATATTTAAACCAACCACACCCTTTTGTAGTTATTTATACCTACATAGTATGTATAAATAATTTCCTTACAAACTCGCGCGTGTACATAAATATTTGTTTTTTAAATAAATTGTTCTGTGCATTTAATTAAAGTGTGAAATGTTTTCGTATTGAATAAAAAGTGTCGACTTCCATTCGAAAAAATCATCCGCTCTGCCAGCAGCACTCAGTTCTACTACATTCCGATGTTATGATGGGTCCGTTGGATGCGGTTTTGAGTTGTTTTTGCAGAATGTGTCAGTCACCATGTTGTAGTAGGTGTGTGTATATGTGTATTGCTAAGTTTGGGGCGTCGCGCATTGGCCGGAAGTGTGTTGTTTTTTATGATGTTTTACTCCTGCTTACTTAGTAGTGGCTGGCTTAAGTAAACTACTAACCCTGGTATTCAGTAAGCTTTTTTAGGCCTCTTAGTCTCAAAAAAAGAAAATTATGGAGGAAAAGATAATGCTTTAAAAACCGCGAAAATTAAGCGAGGAAATATTTGTTCAACAACAATTTCATTAGGAAATAAACCAAAATAATATAAAAATTTGTGGAATAAAAAAAAAATTAAAATCTAAGGATTATTAAAAAAAAAAGAAATTAATCCAAAAAAAAACCTTGCTACCCGAGGAGGATCTCTCGAGTGGCGCTCTAGTGATTTGCCCACTTGGCTATTGCGACTATTACAGCAGTGGGAGTAAAAGGCATACATTCATGCTATCAGTTGACTGTCAGTGTTTGTTTTCACCACACATTTTTGGTGAATTTCTTGTGACTCTGAATACCCGAATCATCTCAAGTCACAAAAAGAGACACTAGCAGGGCGATTCTGGCGAAAATACCTCATTTTGCGCCGGACACTAAAATTTAAAATTTACTTATCATCTAAGCTTGAAACGGACATAGACGCTCTAATCATATTTTTCCCTCCTTCTCTTCCATTTTGTTGCAGCTCCCAACCGCCGCCCAATTTGACAGTATTATCGCGACATCAACAACAACAACAACACCATCAGCAACAACAACACCAACTCTACCACTCACAATCGGCTGCTATTGCTGCAGCTGCAGCTAATTCAGCCTTCTATGCCCCCGCTTCGGGTGTCGGCGCTGTTGACACCAGCGAATTGATGATACGCCTACGTGAGTCGATCAAACAGAAAGAGGAATTCCTTAAATCACCGCTGCCACACACGCACGCCACATTGCACAGCATTCCCGCTGTGGGCCACACAGCCCAACAACATTTCTTCCCGCCGCACACACCACCGTCGGGCAGCCCGCAATTGTCTATGGTGTCGACGACATCCACATCGGCCGGTTCATCAGTGCTGAGCAGCATAGGCGGCGGCGGGCCGACGACGGCGACACCAACGGCATCGGCGCGTGGTCAGGTGCGTACACTCGTTAAGCAACCACTATCGGCGACGTCCTCATCGGCGTCCAGTACGCGTGAGCTGCTGCCCGCCAACGTCGTCAGCGCAGTTGAAATGCATCACTACTACGGCAGTGTATGCGGCAGTGGTAGTGGCAAAAACCACGTCACGAATGTCGGTGGTGGCGGCAATTATATTAGCGTGGAGAGTGCGATGAGTCGTGGCGGAGTGGCAGCAAGTGCGGCTGCAAGTGTGAGTGGTGGTGGTATTAGAGCTGCGCCTGTTGGTAGTGCTGGTAGTGGAGATTCGCTTGCAGCGCGACGAGCCTCAGGCAGCGGTAGTGCAGGCACCAGTAGTGCGAATAACAACAACGGCATGGGTGAAAAATACGCGAAGGATTTGGATTATTTGGAAACGCTGCAAGAGACTGGTGTCACCAACAAAGTGTAAGTAGAGCTTTGTTTGATAATTTTCCTATTAATCGGTTTTATTTTACATTTTTTCTTACATATTCAATTCCAGTTTCGAGCGTAAACTCGTCTCTCACCTGGCCAAGGGTTTTGATCCCTTCCAACCGCTGTCCATTAATACAAACGCCTGTGTGGAGCCCAACACTACAGCCGGCAATGTGGTGCTGATAAAGAAACCCACAGTGCTCTACGAATCGCTGCAACATCATCCGTTGCATCAACTACAGGTACAACAACTGCAACACACACAGCAAGCGCAGACGTCACATGCGCCCATGCAATTGTCCAAAATGCAGCAACACCAACAGCAACAGCAGCAGCATGTGACCGGCAGCGTTGTAGATGGTGCGCAATACAGCCGCATGGAGATACACAAGGCCAGTTTGGCCACGACGACCATCGATCATGCGCCGCCAAGTAGTGAGTTTTTTTTCACTATTTTGCTAGCAGAAAGTACAGTGTTACGCCGATTTTCGAAGCTTTTATTAGTTCTCTTTATGATGTGAAAGTTCATACTTGGCTAGGTTAGACGGCAGCCCCGTGAGCTGCTCACTTAGACATTTCGCATTATGTCCATTGTGTTGCCTTTTAATAAAAATATTTTCCTTAGAGCGCTAACTGCACATTATCCATATAAAGTTTTTAGGAAAAGCGATGTTGCGGAGTAACAAAAACTGTGTAAACTGAAAATTTGCTCAAAGAAAACACTGCTAGATCTTTTTTTTAGCCCATTTTTGAGTTCAGAAGTGCTGGACTCCTATCTATAATTAATTCCGCTATTCCTAAAATTCCTTTCCTGGTCACTCTGGTAGCGTAGTATTGACAATCCACGGAACTATGGCCAGCTTTAATTACCACAAAAGCACTAGAGAAGCTCACATGTGTGCAGCCTAAGCCGTAGGAATTTTAAGCTTCTGAGCTTACATACATACTTTATCAACTGCATAAATTCAAACTAGATNTTTCGAAACTATTAGTTCCCTTTATGATGTGAATGTTCATACTTGGCTAGGTTAGACGGCAGCCCCGTGAGCTACTCACTTAGACATTTCGCATTATGTACATGGTGTTGCCTTTTAATAAAAATATTTTCCTTAGAGCGCTAACTGCACATTATCCATATAAAGTTTTTAGGAAAAGCGATGTTTGCTCAAAATAAAGTTTCGCAATCAGCTGATAAGAAACAGGGTAGTCCAGTGAATCCATACCGGTTCAGAATTTGTTGGGAAATGAACACCGATAAGTTAATGCAATTCCTAACCGCCCAGCCTTCCACTTTTTCGCCGAATTTCCTCCATAACTCGCATTTGCACTTTCTTGTCTAGGACTTGCGGAGTAACAAAAACTGTATAAACTGAAAATTTGCTCAAAGAAAACACTGCTAGATCTTTTTTTTAGCCCATTTTTGAGTTCAGAAGTGCTGGACTCCTATCTATAATTAATTCCGCTATTCCTAAAATTCCTTTCCTGGTCACTCTGGTAGCGTAGTATTGACAATCCACGGAACTATGGCCAGCTTTAATTACCACAAAAGCACTAGAGAAGCTCACATGTGTGCAGCCTAAGCCGTAGGAATTTTAAGCTTCTGAGCTTACATACATACTTTATCAACGGCATAAATTCAAACTAGATTAACTTAATATTCTGCCTAGTCAAATGATTTCGTCTTCAAACAAGTTTGGAATATCGACAGTCTTCTGTTTGTCTGTGAATTCATCACAATCTATTTTTTGAACTATGAAACTCGTTCGATTCGTTGTAAAATAGCAGAAAAAAGCTTAATATTTTACATGTTTTTGCAGAATACAGCAGTAAATTACCGGAAGCTCTTGGATCAGCAGCAACGGCGGCGGCTGCGGTGGCTGCGGTGGCTGAACCAAAACCGGCACTCACTGATATTGCTGAAAGCANGAATATCGACAGTCTTCTGTTTGTCTGTGAATTCATCACAATCTATTTTTTGAACTATAAAACTCGTTCGCCTCGTTGTAAAATAGCAGAAAAAAGCTTAATATTTTACATGTTTTTGCAGAATACACCAGTAAATTACCGGAAGCTCTTGGATCAGCAGCAACGGCGGCGGCTGCGGTGGCTGAACCAAAACCGGCACTCACTGATATTGCTGAAAGC
>NW_016157802.1:184084-186137 GCF_001687245.7 Rhagoletis zephyria | reverse complement strand
TAGAGGAACGAAACTAATATTTTATAAAGTTGTTCTGGTATTTTTTTTTCATCATCGCACAAAATCCCAAAAATATTAAGGGGAGAGTTATACTAAACTTTACTTTAAAATATTGGAGTAAGTGATTGTACTCCTAACAAGCCTTTTAAATCAATTTGCCTTTCAGATGCTATGTAAAACTGTTGGGCTCTAAGCTCTGTGACAATATCGCAAATTAAAGTCGAATATCCGCCTACCACATCGCAAAATGTATGCGTGCATCTCAAGTGCCTAAGTTCCATGAAAATTATGTTCTGTTTTTACTTAGAACTCTGAGTAGTTCTTGGCCAAATTTTTATAGTTTAAGTGCTTTATTTTTCAAGGTCTATGAAATTAGTGCTCCAAAAAATCAATATCGCACATTAATTTTAATCAATAATAATTTCTTTCTAAAGGCACTTGAAAGTAAAACGCCTGCTAGGATTTCAAATATTTGCAAAAAGTCGCTGGCCCGTTAATTAAAGCAAGCAAATAAAGCAATAAAAAAGAAACATCATTTAAAAATGCAACATGCGCGGCACAAAATTTATCTTTTCATGGTAATTTTTTCAATGTATTTTCTTACATACATATGTATGTATGTATCCCTGTGTGTATATAAAAGAATGTAAATTGGAAGCGTCTCTAAAAAAATTCACTGCTTTTTAGAAAATGAATGAAGAGCTGGCTTCAGTGCCGCAGGGATGATTTCATAGCCACATCAAAGTTAAATGTCCCTGAAATGCTACTTTTAAACCTCACTCTTTGCCTCTATAAATGTAAATAACATTCATTTCCGTTTTTGTCGTTACACACACATACACACACTTCCTGAACGCGGACCGTTTGCAATTTTGACGAACACAATTACCCAATAAAAAAGCCTCAAATTTTAATATTGAAATTTAAATGTATATTTTATGTATATATGTATGTATTGAGAGGCGTGAAAGTGAAGTGCTCTATATATTTGAGGAGCCCTTTTAACTGTTTGAAATAAAGATATCAAAGCGGCTTAAAATTTAGAGAAAGGCTAATGATTTAAAAAACAAATACAAAACTAAATTATTGATTGCATAAAAAAATTAACGCTTATGCGCTAGCACTAAGTATGTATGTAGGTGAATTGGTTCATATGTTTTTATTATCACTTTTTACTGTTCAGTTATGACCACTTTTACAATTCAGTAGCTGTTGTCTTCTGTATTTTCTTTATATTTACCTTTTTCATCAGCCTTTTTGTATGTACATACGTTAATGGTTTAGAGTAAAAAATGGGACATAAAGGTAATTTTAAAACTGGACATATTTATTTCGGGCAATTTAAAAGTTGGACATAAATTTCTGGAAATTGTATATAACTGCACAAATTTGTTGCTCAGATTGAAAATAGACATAATTTTCTGGTAATTTTCGGCATATATTAACTGATTTCCATGAAAGGCATGAAGCTTTCGGTAAGCACTGCGCTAACCGTCAAAAATATAAAAGCGAGATTTTTTTTAATTTTTTTTTTTTAATGCAGAAATGCATCTAGATGCTCTAGGAACATTTCTGCAATNTCAAAAAAAAAAAGAAAATAAAAAAAAATTTGAAATTTAAATCGCAGTAGCTGCACTATGCTCACTTTTATTCAACTTCCCACCTTCATCGAAAGTCGCCAAGTGCTCAACAAAAACATTTCAAAACTTTCTGAAACACTTCTAATGTACTTGGAAAAAGTTAGTTAGTCATCTCAGCATATTTTGCACTTTTTGAATGGATGAACAATGAAAACGGTTTAATACTTAAAGTTAGCAATGTAAGACTGTTTGGCCAGGCTAACTATCAACGCTATGGATAACGAAAACAACTTTAAAAGCTTTAAGAATTTATTTAGTTATACTCACACAGACAAAGTTAACGTTGCTGCAAAATGAGTTCCACTTAATTCTCAACTTTGCTTTGCTGCTGCTGCTCGTGTCTGCAGTTTGCAAATAGTTTATATAAATAAATTTGAGTGCTTATGCATTTAAGAGCGGCAGTGTGCATTGAA
>NW_016157802.1:139908-181908 GCF_001687245.7 Rhagoletis zephyria | reverse complement strand
AAAATTGTATATTCTATTTGTAGCGCAGCGCAGGAAAAATGCAACAAAATACGTGTTGTTGCAGAAAGGATAACATTTACACACGCAACTCATTACGAAAACATTTATATTTGGAACTTGGCAAGCAATTGCTTCTATTTGTGAATGTAATCGCAAGTAGCGGCAATGTGTGTTCGAGCACAGTTGCTATGGCATCAGCAGAGGCCAGTAGTTCTCTCAAGCATCATTATTGTTATCTCGCTCATTGCTATCGTTTTCTATCAAAATGTTTGTTAGAGATACATGTTTGCAATCGATTTTTAGCGATGCATGTAATAGATAAGTACCGATATACCTATCGTTATCGGTATAGTTAACCATATCATCAATTTTATCCAAACCATTTTCGAGGTCATTGTTGTATGTAGTTTTCAACTAACTTAGCAATTTCTTTTATTTAATTCCCTTTTATGTCGCTGTGTGCTTTTCCATAATCGAAATTCAACCATTTTCTGGCAGTGGTCCGTTTTGACCACTTTTAGCTATATTTCTTTTCTTTATTATAACGTTTCATATATATTTTTATAAAAGTCTAGCTCGCTATATAATGAACTACATATAAATAAATGCGCATTACAAAATGTGTACAAAAATTATAAAAATTTAATAAATTTTCACCTAAATTTCAAACTTTTTATTCAGAATTTTTAGAAAAATTTGTATATTTAGTTTATTATATAATGAACTACATAGACCTTTATAAAAATATTAAACATTAAAAAACAATAGGAATGTAGCCAAAAAACTGGGCAAAATAATGCATACCTATTAATTCGGCCATCAGTGTACATAGTAATACCTTACCTGAAGGTCTGAAAAAAAAAAACACAGCAAATAAATATTACAAAAAAAAAAACATTACAAAACAAATGTCCGGGGTTTAAATTTTCGGTCATAAATTCTATCACGAAAATTTTTAAATGGCCACAAATTTATGTTCCGTTTTTAATCAATATAAAATTATGTCTAATGTTTGAAACCCCTGGGAATTAGACCTATTCATATTTTAACTTAAAAAAAAAAATAAAAAATGATATCCAATTTTTAAGTGGCCAAAAATTTATGTTCAGTTTTTAATTATGTCTAATGTTTGAAAACGCTAAGAATTGTATACATATTTTAACCTAAGAAAAGGTTACATCCATTTTTTTATGTACCAGAAATATACATATGTCCAGTTTTTAAATTGCCAAATAATTGTAATAGCCAAAATTTTATGTTCAGTTTTTAAATTATCTACTATAAAATGATGTCTAATGTTTGAAATGCCGAAGAATTATATACTTACAGTTTTTTAACTTAAAAGAGGTCCATAAACTTTTTTATATGCCAGAAATTTATGTCCAGTTGTTCAATTGCCCAAAATTGGGTCAAATTTTTAAAGTACTCGAAATTTATGCCCAGTTTTTAAAAAATCAAAAAATTATGTGGTTTTTAAATTTACAAATTTTATTTATGTCCAAATTTTATTTATGTCCACATTTTTTACTTTCATGCGTTTGTGCACATACGAGTGCTGGCATGTATATATGTATGTATGTATGTATACTTAGTGCAGCCCAAGCGCCGTTAGCTGTTACATTTGTCTGCCAAATCATTTCCATTATTTTTATGCCAAATTATCTACATAATTACCTACAAATATTTTTGTATGTCATGAGTCATATTGTGCCCACACCAATCAAGTGAAAAGCAATTAGTTACTTAACTAATATAAGTAAATGCTAATTTTCCTATCTCTGGCCGGCGAAAGATACTCTTATTTTAAATAAGTTGTGACATACAAATTTGGGTATGTTCGCGCAAGTATGCTTACATACATACATACATACATACATACATACATACATATGTACATAAAGATACAAAACAACAAATATTGTTTACCTGAGAATGCTCGATATTTGCCGATTTTCTTTGACCTTTTTCGAAATTCTACAAATTTTGTTTTCTCTGGTCGATTTCACGCTTTTTGCGGCGTATTTTTAACCGACTTCCAAAAAAGGAGGAGGTTATCAGTTCGTCGGAATATTTTTTTTTTTTTATATTTTTATGTATGTTACCGCATAACTTTGGACCACGTCAACCGATTTCGATAATTCTTTTTGCATCGGAAAGGTAGTGTCTCAGAGGTGGTCTGGTTGAGATCCGATCAGTGGATCATGAGATATATATATATTTTTTTTTATATGGGAGTTGAAGTCGGTTTTTTTTTTCTAAAAATTACTAGTAGATAATTGCGTTGCATTTTTTCACTATGTATTCTGCTTGCTACCATTTGGCTGTTTAAACATATTAATTTTCGACCTGCCAATCCAGCAAAAATAATTGCTAAAGGAAGCTAAATAAAATTGGCGGCTACAAATTTGCTTGCTTGCTGGCAGCACAAAAAAATTTAGGACGTAGTAGATCCGAAAATAAATAGGTTGGTTACATTTGTTCGTACATACATATATACATATGTACAGAAAAAATACCCATTCGAGCGTTCTACTATGACGACAGCGGCTCAAATGGGTGTGATTGTAGCCAACAGCTTTACGTAGTCGCTAAATTTGCACAGATAACGTCATCACCTGGTGGCGCGCCGCTGCTGCTCATCATCACATACATACGATTATAAGTATCTAATATTTTTGTACTATACGTTTTTCTATACAAAGCCAAAATTATAATAAAATTTGCTAGCAAATTGCCAAGTTCTGTTGCAACAGTAATTTGTTGTCACACAGCCAACAGCTGCGACGCCTCAAAAAAATTATCGCAGCGATTCCATTGCATGGCGCTGATATGGTTCGATCATTATGTGTTCACATAACTCTTTATCTACATACATATGTTGCTATATATTGAAATACATTTTATTTACCAACCTTTTTTTCACATACAAATATATATGCATATACCGTTAAGTGCACGATTGTCCGTTACCACCTTCGCCGTCCGTTATAATAATTGTTGCACGTACCGATGCGATAAACAAGCTAATGTTGCTGACTGTAATTGCATTGCAAATTGTTTCTATGGGAGGACAGCTCGCATTAGTTTTAATGACTTCAATAACGATCATTTACTCAAATTGTATTTGCATGTAACTGTTCTCTACGCTACGGAAATTATACCTTTAGCTGTTGAGCAAAGAACGTCTTCAGTGATAGCTCATCTCATCTCCCCTGTGACTCTTCTAACACTCCAGAGCCTTCCTATTTGTGCAATACTATGGAAAACCCAACTACAAAATTACTAAAACCAAAAACTCAATGTTTTTCAAAATATCCATTTTATCTCGACTACATAGTCTCGAAGTTTGGAAAATATCAAAGCATTCGCAAGACCACATTTGAGGGATGTGACCAGCTTTTTCAACTGAGAGGTTGCTAATCGCCTCAGCTTTTTATCATGGGCTTAACCAGATATTAGAACTCCGAAGAGTAATTAAATATTGTCTCTCCATCCGTGTATATCTGCAAAAAAATAATAATAAAGAAAGCCGCTCTGCTCTTAGCAAAATAAAATATGTAACACTGTTGCTATATCTTCCAAGTTTGAAAGAAATCTATTAAATCTCCAGTGAAGCAACATTTTATAATTATCAAATTAAGATGTCAAAATAAGTTTGTTTTGACTTCAAAAGCATGGTAATTGATTCATTCACCTTAAAAGAACGATTGACATGGCAAAGGTAACCAATTATCATTACAGCCAATGGTGATATTCCCATCCTCATAGAACTATTCTAAGGTCATTCAGCAACCGAAAAATATGCAACATGACATCGCCTTTCGCTCATGCTAAAATATATCGCAATCCCACATGCTGTCGTCAAAAATTAAAACTAAAAAAGCATTAATTGAGATCATAACCATCGAGCCAACTTCTTATAAGCACTTCTTCAAACTTTATCTTAATTAATTTGCTAATTGAGGCACGGGAACGCGATATAAACACGACGGAAAACGACAGCTTCAAAAACATATAAGTGTGGGTCCCATCCAGAAGAGAGTGGAGGAGGGGCAGATTGACCGATAAATAGGCAATCTACACCGAGGGCTTAAAGATGGACTGTGGTGTGGAGGAAGGTGTGCACGCCGAGGAACTCAGCGTCTCGTTGCCTCCCCGTCTAGAGAATGATACAAACATCTTCCAAGCGGTAGTCTTAGGCATTTTGAAGTTTGTAAGGTTATAGTCAAAGGCATTGGTTGAATAAAGGAAGCAACAATATACTTTGACAGCCAAGCAACTCTGTTAGCACTAGCATAACCGATCATTAAACCCCAGCTAGGCCCGAAGTATAAAACAGAATTATGCTCAATGTCTGCGCTAATAAGCGTCTCTCTTATCTGGGCTCCCAGCCATAGAAACATTGAAGGGAATGAAATAGCCGATGAATTAGCGAAGGCAGGAGCCCACTTAGAGGAATCCGCTGTTGCACTGCACTGGGATGTCCCATCGGCGTCGTTCACAAAGAAATGGGTCTGCATTCTCCTGGCAACTCCGGCCAGACTATAATGGGGCGAATACACTAGATCTGCTTAATAGATCAAGGACATTTAATAGAACTTGCTGCCGCTATCAACTAGAAAGTAGCGGAGAAAGTGACCAGCATTACCTCTGTGTATGCCCAGGTCTACTAAATATAGGTGACATCGGCAAATTCATCGGCAAAGATAGTTTTCCCGAGAAATCTAGATATTTAGTATTCCAACGAAAGTACATCAAAAAAGCGCAAAACGCGCTAACTGTACCGTAGTAAGTAACTATGAAGGCCACGCAAGCTACCATCCAAAGAAAGTATTCAACAAATTTTCAACTTTCGATTATATGCGAGCTTGCTCTCAGTCCCCAGATATCCTAACCTAATAATTCGCTTTTGGTAATTTTCGGGGTTACTTAGCATCGCGACTGTTTTTTAAAGTATAACTCTTGCTCTAGCACGGGCCGTTAGGTTTGCTCGGATATTTTTTTTTTTTTTGTTCAGGGATAAATTTGAATTGGGGCAATTTCACTATTTTCTCCTTGCTTATAGCCTTTGAAAAAATGTACCGCAGTAGTGTCAAATTTTCGAAATAAAATTTCTCGGTGGAAAAATAAGATATTCGAGCAAACTTTAAAATTCTTTCTAAACCGCAAAAACAGAATTTTTTCGCATAT
Source organism: Rhagoletis zephyria (assembly GCF_001687245.7). NCBI lineage: Eukaryota > Metazoa > Arthropoda > Insecta > Diptera > Tephritidae > Rhagoletis > Rhagoletis zephyria. The sequence continues at coordinate 176,718 of NW_016157802.1, read as the reverse complement.
GGTTGGGATATTTAAAAAACCTGAGCGATCCAAAATTTTTAGAATTCACAAGCCAAGCCTCCTCATCTACTCTACAATTTTCATGTCGGACTTTGTTATAGAGTCTATTGAATTATTTATCACATATCGCACCCCTAAATAAAAACAGTTACAGCTCTAAAAATCCCAAATGTTCAGGAGAGGCAAAAAACTGTTGATGCTGCACAGTTGGCGCAAGCAAAACAAAAACAGTTTTAATAGTATTTTACCAGTTAAAGGCAATAGTCATAAAGAATAAATTTTGGTGGACGTTAGATATATGGTTTGTGAACTGAAAAAAAAATAATAATAATTTTGAAAAATTTTGAATTGAGACGGTTTTTGGTTTAGGGCGCGATATCAAGGCTTCAAATTTTTAGGGGATAATCAAAAAAATACTGCACGGCAAATAGCACTCAACTATGTATAAGTCTCCATATGCTAAACGTAAGGCAGCTGTGAGCTTTCAAATCGCTTCCCATATTTTGAGTTAAGCTTAGCATAAATTGTTTAAAATTCTTCAAACTCGTCCCAACAAGCTGACAAGTAACTATGTTGAAATGAGATTTAAGATTTTTGAAGCGCTAAAATAATATTTATTTACTCTTACAAGTGTATCGCTTTCCACCGCTTTTGCAAAGTTTTCGTTTACTTTCACTGCTCTCACAATTCACCAGGGACAACTATTTGCGACAAATAAATATTTAAGGCGACAGCGAAATTGTGAAAAGTAAACTTACTCACTTGTTGCAGTGTCAAGTATCCGTGAAGTGGAGCACTTGAAATGAGACGCCTAAAAGTATGCGACAAGTTATGACTTTTTAGCGCTAGCATAAGAACAGGCGCGGTGAAAAATTTAATTAATTTAATAATAAAATTTTCAAGTTATTCTATCGGTAGCCTGTATTTATTCACAAATATGTAGATATAAACTTTTGTCGCTGTGTAGGAGCGCATAAGCTGAAAGTGAAATGTGATCAACTTCTAGACGTTTAGGCAAACAAGTTAGATGCGTGCGCGTTTGCGCCTAAAAATAGCCTTTGAAAAGTTTCAAAGCAGAGGCTTAATGGCATATGCGTGTAAGCTTGGCAGCACTTCATTGTAACTACATAAACAAACTTTAATGCGTTTTTTTTTTTAATTTTTGCGTTTTACGTTGTGCGTAAGTAAGTAAATTAAATTACTTACTTGGAATTTCAAAAAAAAAAAAAAAGAAAATTTGTATGTAAATAAAAAATTATAACAAATGGAAAAAGGCAATCAGAGGTTTTTCTAAATAATTTAGCAAAGCTTTAATCAGTATATGCGCTGTGACGTCAGTGAAGCTTTGAATCTCCGTGACAAACATATTCCCTTCACAACGCAATCCTAAAGACCCAGCATTCCGATGACGTCGCTACTGAACTGCTGACATTTGTACACCAACGCAAAATAAGTACGCGTGTTAGTCACTAAAACGCGGTTGGCTGGCAACATTTCAGCCCACATAAGTTTCGCTTTCGTACGAAATTGCTGTTGTTTTTTTTTTATTTTCTATTCATTTTTTAACCTAGAAAGCACGCTCTCCTCTTTTTCCTAGTAATGCAATGCTCCTACGTAGGACCCCTAATGGCTTTTGCTGCGAATGGACGTTAAATACACACATAAATTTATGCAACATTCTGTGCCGCGTCGAGGCGTTAACTTATTGCTACAAAAGTCATTATTTAACCATTAATGGCGGGTGTTGATAAGTCTAGTTGTAGGTGTTGAATTGTTTCTGCTCGCATTTACTCGGTGCGCTACAACTTTGACTGCAGTTGAAACGGCTTCGGGGAAATTAATTCCAGGACTGATGAAGTACTTACAAATGTAATTTAATATGGGGTATGCACACTATCTTGATTACGGGCTCATTTTTAATTTCACATCGAATCAATTAATCGCCTTAGACAAATTTTTAGGAAAATCAATTTTAATTTCATCGAAATTAAGAAAAAAATTATGTGTCATTTAATTTAGGCGCCACTGTTGAGCAAATTTACAAATAGTGCCTAAAGGTATGTCACAATTTGTTATTGTCAAATCAAGTATGTACATACCACACCCTCAATGTATGTAAGTGTGAACGCTATTGATTTCGGTTCAGTAATTTGGGGTAATTAAGTAGTTTCAGTTCTACAGTGGCGAAAATGTAAATGGCATTTTTTGGCTATTTTTGTCCAAAATTAGCAATATTCAATAAATATTCATTTAATCAGATATCTTAGAAACTGTCTGAGTATACAGTTTTGTAGCCCATTCAATTTTAGTAAAACAAAGTATAAATTTTATGTAGCTAGGATTTACCGTTGATTTTTCCATTTTTTTTTTTTCTGAAAGGTGTTGCTCATTTAATAATAATAAATTTAATAGGCTACAAAACTGCACACTCAAAAAAAAAAAATTAAAAAAATCGGTTTAAAAATTTTCATATTTTGATGAACATTTGTTAAAACTAGTCCAATTTTTCTAAATGTTCTACCAAGTTTGAAATTTTGATTTCCAAGGTTTGGTTTTGATAGTAAGCTATATTTTCATAAAAAATAGTAAACATATTTTTTAAAGAAAGAAAAATAGCCAGAACATGCTAAAATATGTCTTCCCTATTCACATTCTCGTCACCGTATATCGACGGCTGAGTGGAAGATTGACCTATCTCGACAGCCGGTTCGAAAACGCCCTATCTCGAAAACCCTTTCAAAAACGCTCTACTTCAGAATTTGGTTGAAGAACGCTTAAATAAATAACAGTTTGCCACATCTGTTACTTCACTTGTAGGATCCCACTACAGATTGTGTAAAAAATATTTAGCTCAGCCAAACACTTACATAATTACTTTTTTATTGCATTTATTTTCTTGCGAACGTATGTAAATGGATCGCTGATTGTTTGTATAATATCTTCTCAAACCTGAAATTCATACCAATCAATACAAATTTGAAAACTATAAACTTTTAATATTTTGTAATAGTCCTTACGTGCTGCCGAAAACACTTACCTAAACTTTTATGTACCTTACAATCTTTTTCAAGTTTGATAATTTGCCCACACAAGCAATTTCTTACGTTTTGAACGTTAAAGTTCCGAGGTCAACTATATTCTTCTTTACCTGCTGATTTATTGCTATGTGGTAAATTCCTTTGCTACTAACTATGCAGGTAACTAAGCAATTTGGTATGCCATTCAACGCGGTAACAATTCATAGAGCCCCAAGCTGATTTTCGTCAACTCCCGAAAGATGCCTCCTACTACTTTGCCTACACATACTCAAGTAGAGTACTCAAAACTTTGTTGGTAAATTGTCGCTTGAATAGTTGATCCTTTGAATATGCAATGATATTGTTTGCGTTTAATCTTCGTCAAAGTACAATGGTTGGTCATACCTACATATGCTCGCGGCAGTATTTATGTATGTGTGTGAAAGCGCACAAATTGGGTGAAGGTTAGTGTGGCAAAATATTTAGCCGATTTTGCACTCTTTCATACATTCCTATTTAATTAATTTGCAAACTCTTTACTGATCATATTTTTTTTTGCTTTTATTTATTTCCAGGCAGCCAATTGTGCTCCCTATAGACAACTACAACATTGCGGAAATGGTAAGTTGAATGCGATTTGCTTTAATTCTCAGATTTTGTATATTTCCTAGCTTAAGAGAGTATCGTCTGTATCTAAGGTTTTTCATAAGCCTCGCTTCATTAAATATAAGCTGTACCCGTCCGTGAAGGGCTATGATTTGATCTAGCAAAATTGCCATTTTTAAGGAGGAATAAATTATGTCGATCTAGATTCTGGATACTCTATAATTATATTTGTTCGTGTTTTTTTGCTGTTGAATTCCCGTATCGCTAAAGCTCTAAAACTTAGAGAGCTATCCCAATGACATTAAACTTCATTACCACTCCGGCTTTCGCATTTTTTCATTAAAAGTCGTTCGAAATTATCAGTAAAGCTATGGAAGATTGTAAGCTCCATTAGTCTATCAATAAGCTGGCAGAGAATTTGATTAATCGAATACAATGGGTTGGGGAAACTCTTAATTTCAGGGCTATAGCTTTCGCGAGAACAGACGGTTGTGCCTAGAGACGACATTCACTTCTAAATCTGTTAGGAAGAAGTCGGTTGTGTACCTGACAAGCTTTTAAGAAAATTTGTTCTTTTAGTAAGGGAGGTATATTGCTACTAGCCTACATTTTGAAGGACTCTTTAATCAACGAGTGGGCATTAGGGTGGAACGAAAAAGTAAATTTTTCGATTTCGATATTCAAATAGTGCGAAAAAGTTGCGTAACATGATTACATAGAACAGTGTTAAGTCGTTTTCTGAACGGCTTCGACCCGTTCGACATTTTTTTTTTTGTCTGCGGAAGACATTTTCAGGAAAAAAATGTCGAAAATCAGAGCGATATTTTAAGCAACTTAAAACTTGTACTTTGATATACTTAAATTTAATGGACTACAAAACTGAATACTCAAAATCTTTTTAGAAAATCTTAAAGAAAGTGTAGAGAACCCTAAATTGAAATTTTTCGAAACTTTATTAAATAAATATTATCCGTTCGAAAAACGTTTCCACATGGTTCAATGTAATCATTTGAATATGAAATCGAAAAATGAATTCTTTCGTCCCATCCTATTGGGCATACTCAGTTGGGTAGAGAGAAGATCACGAAGGTTGTGAATGCAACCATTGCACAAGGAATTTACTGAATATTTTGAGTAACTGATTTTGAACTTGGTACTTCTCTCTTCAGAAGCTAATCCGTTGAGTTTGCCCCAACGCACTTGCAACAAAGTCATCGGATCCTTGGATCATAAAACTAGCTTTGCCTCAAAGACGTGGACATCTGTGAACAGATTTATGCAAATCTCATACATTTCACCAGATTTCGAAATGGGTTCGTGATTTTTAGCTTTTGTTTACAAATTGTAATTTTTCCCTCCATAAAATAGTCAATAATTTATTTTTCAATTGTCTGCTTGCCTATGAAATCGATTAGTGTCAGCTATATGGGTCTCGTAAGAAAAATGTGAATTACTCTGAAGGAGACACAGAAAACCGCAGACTAAATTTAAGAAAAAAACTTGAACTCTCTCTACTCAAGGTCACAAACGCAATACACGGGGGGTTTCCACGCTCCTCAATAAAGTGTAATAAACTTGCTTGCTTTGCTCTACTTAACAATGGTCTTTCCAACAGCCAATTAGCTGCAACATACAGCGGCAGCCGAGCAGCGACCACATTGACGCTGTTGATAGTGTCAGTCAGTTAGTTACCCAACGCATTTGCCGCTCTAAGCACATTTTCAGCTTAAGATTTTGAGTGGTGAAGTTGTTGTCGCTGACCCTTAATGTTGTTGTTGTTACGCAATTACGGTGCAATATAGACCGCACAAATTGGAGCACATTTTTGCCGGTCAACAGCAACTGATCATGCTTTGGTGATATGCTGACTTTGGTCGGTTGGTAAATTGAATTATGTTGACCTTGACAGCTTACAACGGTTATGCCATATATACAGTTGTCCACAAAATAATAGGAGTGGGATATTTTAACCTGTTTTGCCTATTTGTCTTTAGTTTATTTAATGTTTCGTATTTTTTTGTAAAAGCCTAGCTGGTAATACAACAAACACCATATAAATTTACATTTTCAAGTTTGTACAAAAATTATAAAAATTCTGCAAATTTTCACCAAAATTTCAAACTATTTAACCAGAATCTTTAGAAAAAATGTTGGTATGCAGTTTTGTAGCCCATTCAATTCTAGTCTGAAGAAGTGCAAGTTTCAAGCTGCTAAAAAATGCCGTTGATTTTTGAGAATTTTTTCGGTTGAAGGTGTTACACGTTTTTTCCATACAAAGTATGTTCGACAATTTTCTTTTATATGGGGACAGTGCCAGCAAAAAAAAATTGCCAAAAATCAACGGAATTTTTTAGCAGCTTGAAACTTGCACTTCTTCAGACTAGAATTGAATGGGCTATAAAACTGCATACCAGAATTTTCTCTGAAGATTCTGATTAAAAAGTTTGATATTTTGGTGAAAATTTACAGAATTTTAATAATTTTTGTACAAAGAATGAAATATGAATTTATTCGTTGTTTGTTGTATACCCAGCTTGACTTTTGTATAAAAACAATAAACATTAAATAAACAAAAGACAAATAGCAAAAACTGACCAAAATATCGCACTCCTATTATTTTGTGGACCACTGTAGGTCGAGTGTTTGTTGTTTGCGCTGATGGAATGAAATTAATAGTATGAATTTAGAGTATTGTTACTAACTAAAGGTCGCAGGAATGCTGTTTGTAAGTAGGTGAGGAAGTGAGAAGATTTGACGTTGCTTCTACTCGAATCACACTTTGTTGATTAGAAAATTTTCTGTAAAATGCCCACTCATAGAATTTTTAATTACCAGTAGATTTAGATGTATTCGCATTATGACTATGTATTTTTGTATTTGTGAATGTACCTAAGTGATTACTTGGAACTGGAAATTTATGTGAATTAAGTAGCTTTAGCAGCAAAGTCAACTTCTGTTGGCTAATGGCGCACACGTGGCAAATTAGCTGAGCAATTTTATAGCTTCTTTGTTTTAAGTTTGTGTTTAGCAATGGAAGGAAAGAATAATGCGTTAATGAAAATTCCATTGCGAGGTATCACTTGAACGGTGCTCTGCATTGCTGTGTTCTGACATTGCTTGTGATAATGAAATATCGATATTTAAGACGCTAGATGCTCTGAAACACCCAAATTATCATAAAATGTGCAGTTCATAAAATCTTGCCGAACTTCCACCTAGTAGTGAAATATACTTATAAACATTAAACCTCTTCGCACATATTATCGGGTATTTGGTATAGTCTATAACCGTGGTAAAGTCGTATTAAATGTTTCTTGCCTTCATGATTAAAAAGTTTGTGGCCAGTTATAGCTTTATGGAATATTAAAAACCAATAAATAAATAGCTTTGAATTTTTTCAGTTAAATTCTCATTCTAGTTGGGAATACATCCATTTGATTTCCAGTGGCTTCCAAGAATTTTGTTGCTTCGGTAAATGACAAAGCTTTTATATGCGCTGTCGCCGTTGTTGTATTCTAATCGCCGTGAGTGGGCTATAAGTATATGTACTCATTTAGATACTGCTATGATAACAAAAATCGTTTGTCTCTAACTTGGCATTTTTCAATTCCTGGTAAAATGCTATCGTTGACAGTAAAATGCGCAAACAATTTATAATCTGACTGCTTAACAATTGCAAAGTTAACTACTTTTGCTATAGTACATTAGTACCTCTTCTTCATTTTAATGTTGAATTAACCCTCTTGGAAAAATATATCGAGATACTGAATTTTAGATGTACATATGCACATATACGACGTAATAGGAATTAACGGTCCCAATCAGGTTAGAGTAGAAGCAGAGTAAAACTCCATACCACCTAAAGGAGCGGGTCTAAACCAGACTAAACTATTAGTTTAGGGATAGTGGCGTATTTTAGGAGTTTTCTGGTGTCTGCCCCCCACCCTTTTGACTACTTAACTTTGCTTGCTTCTTTCCAGCGAAAATACTAGGGACTTTGATATCGAAAATAAACTGCAACGAAGTACAAATACTAAACATCGTTTGGCGAATTCAAATCGGTGACCATAAATTGTTTATTCGAAAAATTTGTGTTGAGTTTTTAATTAACCAAACCTTAATGTCCACATTCTATGTAAATTACCCAAAAAAGATATACATATGTACAGCGGCGCTCACCTATATAGCACCCTTTTAATTTTATAATATTCACAAGTTTTACTTGATACATTTTTTCGTTTTTATAAAAATATAATAGATTCTATAGCATAAACCATACAAGTCAAACTTTATTTTAAGATTTTTTAGAAATTCATTGGGTAAAAATAGATTTTGTTCATGGGGAGAAAATGCGCTGCACCCTTGACAAAACAAAATCTCAAAACTCAACGGGATTTTTCAGCATTTTCAAACCTGAACATTATACTAAAATTGAATGGGCTAAAAAACAACTACAAGATTGATAAAACAACCTATTTATCTATCAATCTTGGTTGATCCCTTCATTTTTTGTACTAGCAAATTTAAATAAATTGTTTTAAAGATTTACTAGTGCAATGTTACATGCATCAAATGAGAAAAAACGATTATCGTTTCTCGATTTTTTGGATCGTAGGGCTCGATTAATCGATTTTCGATTTAGCCAATTTGAAAACGGCATGCCTTGTATAAATGTCGTTTTTCCAGTTTTTAAAAGGCTCAAAATTTATGGCCTGTGTTTAAAGTGAAAATAAAGTCGATTCTAAAGTTCAAAACAGCTTTTCTGACAGATATTTCATTGAAAGTTATTTCAAAAAGCTTCTTTTAACTTTAGAGTAGACTTTATTTTGACTATATCTACGGGCCTAATGTTTTTAAAGGAATGAAAATAATTTTTTTTTTTAAGTGAAATTCTTTAGCGGCGGTTGGTTGGTTGGGAGTAAATTGGCAAATTAAGCGGAAATTGCACACAGATCTGGTTGGGACGGAAATGATGCAACGGAAGTGATGCAACAGAAATGGTGCAACGGAAATGATTGGGGCTGAAACAAGTACTTCTTGTGCATATGCAACGGAAATGATGCAGCAGAAATGATGCAACGGAAATGGTGCAACGGAAATGGTTGGGGCGGAAACAAGTGCTTCTTATGTGTATGCATATGGTATATATAAATTTAACAAAAATTTGCTAACAAAAGGTTAAAGAATAACACTTAGAAAAAGACCAATACAAGAATGAAAGTAAAGGTGACTACGTACATAAATGAAGAAAAGGATAAAGGCAAAGGTAAAAATAACAACAAAAATAAAGATGCGTAAAGATAAAGGCAAAAATTAAGACCAAGGTAAATCTAAAAGCTTTACTTATATATATAAGAACAAGTGTGAAGGGGAATATGTAGCTGAAAAAAATGATGAACATAAAAGTAAAGACAAAGAGGAGGATGAGGATACCTATAAATGTAAAGATGAAGATAGGGGAAGAAAGATTAAAATAAAGGTAATTAAAGAGGAAAGGATATAGAGAGAGACACAGAGACTCAATCTGGGAACTATTTTTGGATTTTAGAGATTTTCGGGATTCTCGAGACCTACCGATAAAATAATCGATATTTTTATCGGTTTTGTTATCGATATTTATTGATTTTTATATCGATATTTATCCGATTTTGTTATCGATATTTATCGATTTTGTTATCGCAATTTATCGATTTTGTTATCGATATTTATCGATTTTGTTATCGATATTTTTATCGATTTCCTAATCGATATTTTTATCGATTTTCTAATCGATTTAGCTACCAATGGTATTATCGATGTTGCTATTGAAATTTTTATCGAATTTGTCTTCGATTTTGGTATCGGTATTTTAATGGACGTTATAATCGATTTTGTTATCGATAGAGTATAATGATAAAAATGAAGATAATGGAAAAACAGAATAACATGAATGAATATTGATAAAAAAAAAGCGAAAAAATATAACCTTAAGCAAAAGCAGATGTGTGTATGTATAGATAGATAAGTAACGTAAGTTTCACTTCTACAGTGTGGCCCAGGGGCACTTACTTTTTTGTTTTAAAATAAAACAAATTGCTATATCACCAGTTTTAAAATTACCAAAAATTTACGTCGCATATTTTACGTTCAAGCGTACATATGTCACTGGAAAAAAAATTACATGCTAGTTGTAAATCAGAATTTGCGCTCACCAATTTTGGTTTTTCCTGCAGGGTATTGTATCAATATATGTTCCGTTGTATCCCTATTTCTCCTTATTTATTTTAGAGGTCATATGCAAGAATTTATTTAATCGACCTTTAGTTATAGATGTTTTTTCTGGTTTCTTGACCTCAGGCTCGAAAAGAAAAAAAATAAAAATAAAATATTTTAGAGGTCTATAAAATTTGGTTTCCTTTGCCAACGCCAATTCTACATGCACCATCAAAAAATCATAGCTCTCAATACTTCCTCTGTTGGGTCTCTCAAATTTCACTTGATTGCCTAAGGATGGTATTTCACATTGTATGAATGTGCGTATGTATTTATGTCAGCAGCTAATTTTAGTAACATCCATTTCATCCGTTTTTCAATCGTTGAGCAAATTGCGCTAGCCTAGCCCCCCCTCCATTTTGTGAATTCAGTCCGCCGCCTACACAGATTTTTCGTCATTTTTTTACTTCCACTGCGAAGCTGATTTCCTTGCCACTGGCCAAATTTATTCGTCCAATTTTCATAGCATGAAAATAATTCATTCATGCTTCCCTGCATACAATGTTTAATTCGTAAAACTTGTTGCTCGCAGCAGGTTTCCATCCATGTCGCTATGCCAGTGAGCCATAACCATTTTAATGATGCCGCCAGCAGAGTAGGAGCATTTGTTTATGCGACTTTTTTTTTGTCAGTGCACCGTCCAACGTGTTTTTCCTGGCATCCAAATAGAGCAAAACTGCAGCTGTAATACTTACGTACGTACAATATCTATGTAGTTATTTGGCTTCCAAGTAGCTGAAATAAAAAGCTTTGAATACTCTTTACAGCCAGCGAACATTTTCGGCGAAATGTTACAATAAAAATTTTTTTTTTACGATCGTGCTCAATTTTCATTTCATACAAATTCCACTCGTAAAGGATTCATTTGTTTACAAAAATTATTATTTCATTCTCTTTCTCGCATTTTAACGAGTGCCTTTTCTGTGGAATATTTGCTGTTTCCTTATTTTTGCATTTTCTTTGTTATTTTTTTCTTGTATTTTTTTCATCGTTTATTCGTCGTCGCGTTGCTCTCCATATGCCAAGCGCTTTTAATAAGTGTTGCCGCACGCCGCTGCCTTGTGTTTGTCAACTGCCGCCTGCCGCCTGCCACACAACAATCGACAACATATTTCTGCCATAATATCCGCATCATGCGCAACTACATCATTATGAAAAGTGTGTATGTACATTAGAGTGGTATAAAAAAAAATTTCTGAGATAGGGGTCCTGACATCAAACTTGTAAGTTTATAAGCATAAATTAAGAGGATGCCCATGAAATGTTTATAAGTATTACTCTAGAAGTATTTTGTACATATATTATTCAAACAATTGGTTAAGCAACCTATTTTGAGAGCGGTTTGAACGAGAACTGAATTAGAAAAAACGTTTCGGGAACGTTTTCGTAGAGAACAAAATGCGAACTCTCGGGAACGTTCTCAAGAAGAACACAATTGGAACGAAACTTTCGGGAATGTTTTCTGGACAAGAAAAGTTCTTGTCCTAAGTCTTTCGTTGACTTAATTTGTAATTTGAAAACTATGCGGAAAATAGTTCAGAGACGATTAGTTCGCGTTTCGTTCTCTGCCAGTGAGTTCGTGAGACTTTAGTTCCCAAATTGTTATTCGATAGAAAGTTCCGTAGACTTTTGTTCCTGTTTAGTTCATTTCCATGACGTACCGGAGACTTTTGTTCCCATTTTGTTCTCTTAGAAATGTCCGGGAAGATATTGTTCGCAAATTGTTATCTTTGTGAACGTTGCACAGGGTTTTTGTTCTTATATAATTCACATTGAGATCGTTATCGACAGTTTTGTTCTTGTCATTTTGATTTTGATTCTGAAGCGGGAACACAACTACGACAACGACATTTATGTAGGTTCGATCATACCTTTTGTTTTCGCTCCCTGAAAAGAACTAAGGAGTGCCCCGTTTTATACGATGATATTTTTGTCGCCTAATACAAAACTTGTACCACTCTAATGTACATACATATGTAGGTATGTGGTATGACCACATGACTATGTTTTTAAGTAAGTTTTTAAGTGACTTTTTTCTGACCGCCTGTCACAAAGTTTTATGAATGCGTGACGGCGGCGCTACTGTATGTTGTTGTCAGCACAAATAAGTGACAACATGTTTCGCACTCATTCCATACACAACGCATATGTGCGGCTACATCACCACATTTATACAATCAATATGTCCATATGTATATTCACTTCATGTAGTTAACCACATTTTCTTGCCACTTGTGCGATCTCTTATGCCCCACTGCCTGTTTTACATTGAGTGCCAGCCTGGCAGCCGATTGCTGTGTAGCGCAACGGCGCACTTTTTCACCTCTAGGTCCCCTTTTCTGTGCAGCCGCCTGGCTGGCCTTGTCTTGGCTTTTCCTCATCCGCCTTGTTTGTTACTCCCGTTTCTTCATAACTTTGTCACATAATTATATGTATGAAAACAGTGCTTTTTTGGAAACGTTATCCATATGTTTGCCTTTTCGATATGTTGTTGAATTCTTGAACTTTGGAAGCCTTTGCTCATATTTTACAATTAACGTCGAAATACGATTTTTGAGTGCGCTGTATTGAGATCATTGTTGGAAGTTTCAAGAAGACAACAAATTATGATACTCTTCTGAAGAAGGGCGCGAGGGATTGCAGATACATATTTTTTAGTTAACTTTCTAAAGGTTCTATTGCCCACAACAAATATCGCCACCGAGAAATATTCTCGTAAAATCGATGCCGTCGCGGCTTGTGTTTAGAGGATACTTTAATCTGAAAATGCTTTCTTACGTGTGAGTGTTAAAAAACGAGTTCGCAATATTAATGCTTCGACTTAGTGACCCTTAAAAAGGGTATGTCCTGTCGTGCATGGCATATAATATCCGCCATGTTTTTCTTAAGTTAGGAAAAATATTTACGCGATGAAGTAAAACCTACTTCAGATTCGTGTTCAGCACATCAAAATACATAAGATGAGGATAGTCTGATCCCCTCACACCGACGCTTTTTTTTTTTTTTTGTGTGGCAGCGTAATCTAACGTCAATCTCCACCTTGTGCTGTGGCTTCCAACGGTTTGTCAACTTGCAGTTGGTTCCCGGCCACATCAGTCAACTGTCGCTGGCCCATTCACGCCCGTGGCAGGTTTCCTTGGTGAAGCGGTACTTTTAGACTTCGCTTCGGCTGGTTCGGAAAGGGAGTGAAGTCAGATTGCCTTTCCTTTAAAAAGCTCATTGATTGTTGGAGATCTTTTCGAGCATGTCTACCGTCTTTTATTTGCAATTATGTACTTTTGATTTGAGTCAGGGAACTCTTGTAAATTTAATATTTTAATGCCCTTTCATACATTTGCAACATGCGTAGCACACATGTCTCCAAGTGTCAGTCAGTCAGCCAATGTAAACTCCAAGTTGCCCTCCCTCGATTCCAATTCTTCTTTGCTTTTTTTCTTTCCACTTAATTGCTTCTTCTGCGCACATTTGCGCCGTTTGCGATAACTAAAGCTTAAGATTCGATCTTTTTATTGCTCTTGCCTTTTGCCACCGCCAGCCGCCAGCCGCCAGCCACCAGTGTTCATCTTCAAAGCAAAACAACAACAAAGCATTTAAAATGCATTCAATCGTAAAGCTCAATTTCTGCTTGAACATCTTGCAATACGTCTTATTCCCGAGCATGTCATTTCGGGGAGCAGCTTCTTTGAATTCTCCTCATACAATATTGCACAAACGTATGTATGTATGTATGTATGTATGTATGTATTGTTGTTGTACGCCTGTTATACGAGTATATGGAACTTACTTGCTTCTTTGTCCGCCATCTGCATGTGTGAATCTTCTTCGTGCTCATATCTCGCCTGAATCTCTATTGTTGTTATTATTGTTAATGAAGTGTAACTAACAGCTGGCAGCATATGGGTTAATGATGTATGAAAAATAAATAAAAAATAAACAAAAAACAAAAAAACAAAAGATGGCCTTAACTTTATTGGCAATTGCAAGATTTGTTACTCGATTTTTTAATGTGGCAATATATAATTCTTTTTTTTTTTGTGGTGAATGATGATATGATGTGAAAAAAAAACACCCTTTCGGTTTAAAATGTGATATTTTTAAATTCAGTTTGGGAATAAATTTAAGCGGGTACTAAAAATTTCTGTAACCAATGGAAAATTACAGACAATTTACTCCTTTTCTCAAACATCTTGTATCTGGTTCACCATAAACATTACCCTGTTGAACTTATTTGCGATGGCAATGACCCTTTTGATTATTGATTTACAAATTCAAATGCAGCTACGCGGTTTATAACAGACCACGAAAAGCAAAACAAAAAAAAACTTTAGGAAAAAGTTAGCAGAGCAAAATAATACAGAAATAAAATTAACCATAACATAAAAAACCATATGGAAATGTTTTTAAAAATAATACAAAAATATTCGTATTAGTACTGTGTTGACAAAAGGAAACCTGCTGGAGCAATTTTTTTTTTTGTCCCCAAAATACGTTTTACTGTATCTTTTTCTTATTAAACAAAAATTTCTTTTGCTTTCTGCAGAGAAAGAAAACAACATGATATTTCTAAACAAGGTCGTTTTCGTTAGCGATTTAAAATTTTTGAAAGAAAAATTACTTTTTGAACATATTTGAGATTTAATTTGTTTAAACGATTGAAAGAAATTTGATTGAAAATGAACATTTGTGTTCTGGCTATCGCTGAGTGTGTAGAGGTGCTTGTTATTATTGCCAAAAGATCCTATATTCGCTTGCCGTCTGCTCCAATATAAAGTTTTTAATTTTTTTTGGGGTTTTTACTATAGTGAAAAAGCATTTGAGAAGTGCAGAAGGACAGCAAATTAAACGAAAAATTCGCTTGGCATGTAAATCATATTTGTTTCAGTTTAAAACTTTTTTTTATTTATCTTTGTTAATTGCCAGTCTTTCGAGATAAATGCATAAATCAAATGCTTGGACATAATTTAAATAAGCTTGAAATTATTTTACAGTAAAATCTCTGTACTTAAATGCTGTGGCTGACTCATATTGCCATTTGTTGTTATTGAGGTTGTCAAAACAATTTTTATGATACCAGGAGTCATTCATGTCTCGATCTAATATTTTATTATTGCAAAGCAATCTGCCATGGTTTGTTTCAACAAAAATTTCTTTTTACATTGTTTGTTTGCGTGTGGCATTTTTTATGGTTTCCTCTTTTTAATTTTGTTAAAATTTTTATTTTTTTTTTATTAAACAATAAAACGCACGAATACATCGTTTCCGTTATCTAAATATTTACACATGAAAAATAGCAAATCTGCAAATGTGCTGTAGGGCGAAATGAATTTGCGAGTTTCGAAATTTTTTTTGTTATTTGAAATTATTTTTCAAAACCTAACGAAAACGCTAAGGCTTTTGAAACTAAAAATAAAATATGTGTACTATATATTTCTAGCGGGGACTTTGAATGCTACGGCAATGGAGTCATCCTATCTAGAACTGATTCTACCATAAACAACTTCTTTCCAGAGAACTTGCCCATACCGTTCCTTTTTTTGCGCTAAGTCAGCATTAGACACAGAGCAACTTCATAAATCTAAATCAAATGCCTCATTACTGCTGTCAGCACCACAGCAACTAAGCCAGAATCACTTGACCTTCCGTCGCTTCATTTGTCATAGGGTAGCCCCCCCCCCCCCCCCCCCCCCCCCCCNCCACACCTGCACTCACTAACTTTCACACGCTCATAGCATGTTCCTCGCTCAGCGTCAGCGTAAATATTAAAATCGTATCAATCAAAATAAAGTCGAAACTAAATTGTGGCAATGTATGTATGTATGTATTTAATATAGTCTATTACTTTTGAACGAAGCAACCCCTGCCCTTTGTGCGTGTATGCAAATCTGGATGTTTGCGTCAAAGTAAATTGAAGAAATATGGAAATTTCCGGCACACTTCTCGAGCACCCTTCAACTATCTCTGTGTGTGTTATGTGAGCTTCTTTTTTATTCTGTTCTTCTCAGATCCAATGTCAAGTGAGGTTAAGTGGTCTATGATTGCTTGCACCTGTAGTAAGACGTCATGTAATTCGGCGAAAAGTGATGATTTTATTACCGAACAAGAGTAATTTATCGCAGCACTGAACTTTCGCTAAAAAAAAGCACTGCATGGGCTTTCCTATCCTCTTAAATCTACGGTTCCTACGAATGTCTTCATGCAGAGCTCTCAAAAGCTAAGAATATAGATTTAAAATATTTTTCAACAAGGCATACGTATGTATTGGTGTGCATGTCGCACTTTTATTAGTATATAAAATTATTTCAAATTTTGTGGGAAAACGCAGTTAAAAAGTTTGATCAATTCATAAAATTGTTGGTATACCAAAAGACTGGTGGAACGACACATGTCACATGCCATTTTTTGTTAAGTTTAGTCATCCGTTAGGCTGAATATAATATCCTTATCAAGCTTATTAATTGTATGATGGAATCTCCAGAAACGTAATTATATCTCATACATCTCAAAGTTTCATACTTTATATAGGATAGGACAATAATTCAAAAAATTTTCATCAATATTTTAAAAGTTTTCGAGTATACTGTCTTATAGCCCATTCAAGTTTCAAATAGCTGGAGATTATTGTTGATTTTTGATTTCTTTTCTTCCATATAAAAATAGATTCTGATCATTCGTTTGAAATTTTGATAAAACTTTTTTCAGTTTTTTCGAATTTTATATAAAATGTCAAACTTTGATTTATATGGTTTTGTGTTATAGAATGAACTTAAATTTTTTTAATAATGAATGAATTTGTTTATGAAAATAATAAGTTGTATACTAACTAACATTTGACTCTGACTGTAAGTAAATACATACATGGGTTAAAACTTGTTATACCGTTTTTTTCGAAGGTACAAAAATAATATTTTTTCCTATAAAAACTTTTATTTCCTCATGATTTTCACAAATCTGACGTAATATTTTGAGCGAAAAACTCCGGTTTTTTATTTGCTTACGGATTGGCAAGATGTGTCTGACAGGTTTTTGAGTAGAAAAGACCGTTAATTTTTTTTGTGGATTCTGTCATAATTCTTTTGTGTTTTTCGAACACTTTCGGGATTTTTTTGCAACGCTTCGGATGTTTTCGGATACTTTCGGGAGTTTGTCTGAAACATTCGGGATTTTTAGCAAACTTTTGGAATATTTACGGAAACTTTCAGAGTTGTTAGGAACTTTCGAAATTTTTAAGAAACGTTGGGATTTTTTTCGGAAATTATCGAAACCAGTGAACTTTTTCGGAGCTGTCAGAATTTTTGGTTGTTTTTTCAGAAAATTTAGGGATTTTTGCAATGCTTCGGAAACTTTCGGGATTTTTCGGAAACTTGCGAAGTTTCTCGGAAACTTTCGCAATATTTTTCGCGAATTTTCGAAACCGGTGAACTTTTTTCGGGATTCTGTCATAATTTTGTGGGTGTTTTTCGGAAGTTTTCTAGATCTTTTCGCAAGCTTTCGCATTATTTCGGAAACTTTCGGATGTTTTCAGAAATTTTCAAAAATGATGGTATTTTTTCTGAGGCATTGGGGACTGTGTAAAATTTCGAAAATTTTTTTGGACCTTTTCTGTAGTTTCACACGCTTTGGTTCCCCGGATACCCATAGACGAATTGGTGGCTCAGAGTGTATGTGAAGTTATGAGGGCTTTCACACAAGTCGGTGACATGTGAAAGCGGTTATCTAGTTTTTGCGGTTTGGCTTTTCGTGTTCCATTTCAGTCTTTCGGTATTTTTGTATAGTTCCATGTTCAACAGTAAATTTAAATTTTAATTTTGCACGACGTCCGATTCTTTTCTCGGTAAATTTGCTTCCAATTCGCGACTTAAGACATCACTTATGCTGAGAGGTTTACTTTTACATACCAACTACTAATCGAATTGCATTTCATTGGTGTTTTTATAGAAACACTACAGCTCTGTGCATAGAGGAACCTCTAGACCATTTCAAAACCTACAGAATCAGTACAAAGTTGTCAGTCCAGTTGCTGCTGTTTAGCTTAAATGCTATCAAAATTTTAAATGCTAATGCAGCACCTAAGTCAGCTGCTTTCATTTGCACGGAATGCATATCCGCTGACTTATTTGAATACATTTATGTCTGTATGTCTTAACTTAATACCAGCTGACTTGAAACGCTTCGCCAATGAATGTGATAATTTGCTTGATTATTATTTTATATGAACAACTTGACCTTTACCTTGACTAACAGGCGAGCGAGCGCGAGATGAATGAATAATTTGCCGGCGAGTAGCCACTACAACAACAAGTTTACATAGACATGCACACAACAACACCAAGAGCGTCGTAACAACAAAAAACAAAGCAGCGAAAATCAGCCAGAGCGTGCAACTTATAAACAAATAATTGCAAAAAAAAAAGCAATGCAATCAAAATTAATAATATGAAATTTAAATTGTTTGCAAGTAAAACACAGCGAAGTGCAGTGCGACTCTGTGGCAGGGTGGGGCGGGGGGGCGAAGCGAGCGCACACCGCGGCGTATACGTGATGGGCGTTGTGTGTGTATGTGCGCGCAAAGCCTGAAGCAAGCGCGCTTGTTTCTTCTGAAGGTATGATGCGCATACTACATTTCTTCTATCTGTCGTGTCTGTCGTATCTATCGTGTCGCTTGGCATGATGCGGAGGGCAACAGCGTGAAAATTGCAATGCGATGCTAATTGAACATAGCTGAATGCCATCATAACCAGTCAAGTGGAAGCGAAATTGTTTTACGGAGAAATGTGGTGCGAAAGCAGAAATGGCGATCAATGACGTCACTCGTTGGTTGGTAGTGGCATGCAAATGCATTTAAGTGAATGTGTATGTGTATGTATACACATACGTACATACGTGTTTGTATGTCACACATACAAGCGTTTTTACTAATCCATTCGAAATCGATATAACAAGCATTCACTTTGTCAAACGTCACAATTGTCGTGATTAAAATACAAAGTGACTAAGTGCGAACTAAAAATAAAGATTTTTAAGCGCTTCCAAGTGTCGATTCAGCTTAAAAAAAAAAAATTAAAAAAAATTATTGGATTAATTTTGTATTACATTTTTTTATGCTTGTCTTATTTGAGACCTACCTAAGAACGCTGTTTTCCTTCCAAACCATTTCAAATTTTACACATTTAACGCTTCATTTCATTTTTGTGTCATTGTACTCATTAAAAAAATTTCGTTTAAGTGATTCAAGCATCAACAGAAGATGTTTCATTGGTGTGTGACGAGCTCAAAGAGCATAACAATTTATTGCCACATTGAGCTCGAAGTTTTACAATAGACTTGTCTTAGTTGTAATATTGTTTTGTAATTAAAAGCTCGATAATATCGTTGCCCTGAATATTGTACATATGTACATATGTATGCATGTATGAATGTATGCATATAGCCTGACTGCTCAAATGCAATAGTGCCAATTGTAATGAGTTAATAACGAATAAATAAGTGACTTGAATCATTAAATGAAAAATCAGCCAGATTCTCGAACGAAAATAAATATAAAACAAAAAACGAGATAGTTTGGGGTCAAAAATGGCATCACATCGTATTAGAAGTATTTACCTGTAAAACGCCTCATGTAAACAACTTATAAGCGAAATAATCGGTTTCGATGGCTGAAGTGGGGAATGCTATAACTGGTTGTAGGTCAATGCATACCTGGTCTGAATTCTTACTCGCTATTTGGTCTTTTGTATGTTTTACCTGTTTTTAATGAAATATGTGGTAATCATTTTTTGTACCTATTTCCCGATGAGCTAAATGCTTTAAACTTCAAACTTAACTTGGAGCCCGATGACAGTGCAATATGAGAAAGGAATTAATCCACTAGGGGGCGCAGGAGTCGAGTTATTTGAAAAACCTGCGTTTATGATCCGATTTGTTTCATATTTAGAAGATATATATATATATATATATATATATATATATATATACATAACACTTAGATGGAAAGAACTACTTACCACAAATAAAAGCTTGTCTTTAAAATTTTTGTTTTCAAATTTTGTAGTATCTTTTCTGCAAAGCCAATGAACGCGTACCATCCTGTGACATTGAAGTCACTATATCTATCCATATTATCTTATCTTTTCCTATTTTATGTTGTCTTGATTTCGTTTTATTTTATTATATTGCAGTTATTCTATTTTATCTAATACTAGCAAATAACCGGCTTGCTTAAAATGTTTTTACTTGTATGTTTAATACTTGTATTGTAATATTTCATTTATTTTATCAATCGAATAACATTTTTAGAATAGGTGGCAACCCTCCTCAAAAATATTTTCGGCAGTAAACTTTCCTAAACCTCTTCAGTTCATATTTACTTAAACTGCAATTTTCAAAACCATGTGGCAACTCTCTAACTTTTTTCTTTCTATATTTTAAGTTAGAACTCTAGCAATACATTGGTGAAAACTGAATTCAATTCCATGCATTAAGTAGTTCTCGAGTGATGCACGGACAAACATACAGACAGACAGACAGACAGACATTCTAAAAATTGTTTATTTGGCTTGTGTTGCTCGAATAAAGACTCTCCATATTAGTGTTTCTTTAATTTATGTATATAATGTACAGACATCGGCCTGCTGCAATTTTTTTATATGTATAGATTTATACACATAAATTAATTTTTTTTTTTAAATTTATGTAATGTATCAGCATTGAAACTCGTAATCTATAAATATGCAAATGAGTGACTACTGAATAAATCAAAATGTCAGACTGTACGCCTTCTGGGCTCACTTCATTTATTTGCATACATTTTTTATTTACAGACGTCAAAATTCCATGCTACCAAAAATAGTGCAACACCAAGTTGTGTGTTGTGAATTGATGCGCAAATGCATACCCACATACGATATCCACATACAAATTTATCAATATATTTCAATGTGTGTAAAAGTGTTTGTAAAATTCATTGTCAGCTGTCCGGAAAAAATAAATGTCTGCTCAAACGTTTTTCGGTGAGCTTTGAGAATTGTACGCAATACTTACAAATGTACATATGTACTTATGTACATACATATATGTGTTGGGAAGAATGCAATAACACCTTCGCGTGGCGGCAAACATTGCGTCATTTGACAATGGCCAACAACTATGCAAATATTTCCGGCTTGCCACAAGGCAAAATGAGAACTAAGTGTGTAAAGTGGAAAAAGCGACAGCACCTACAATACTAAGTGTTAATTTTTTTTTTCATCTTATTGCAAAATCTTTAGCGTTAAATTTGATTTTAATATTTATTAATTGCCGATTAAATATCTACCCCGGCATCTTGGCAAATATTTTGACGAAAGTTTATACTCAGATTCGTATGACGCAGAAGCGAGTGCAGATGCACGCAATGCTCTTTATATGTAAAGTATTTGTACTGCCACTGTATATGTATGTATATAGCGGCCAAAAGTTTGCCATCATCCAACAAACAAAGCTCGAAACTTTTAATGGTTTCGCTAGCGTATGAGCTTTGTTGTTTATTAGAATTTCGTACAATTTCCGTTGCGTGCCCAAAGAATATTTGGCGTTTTTGCTGAAAATTGAAATTACTCCGAGGTTTTTTTTTTTTATCGGATAACAGTCAGCAAGTATGACTCGAATTAAATCAATCACAATAGAGTTTATTCGCCAACAAAACCCACATAAACAAAAGTCTAAAACTTTGTAAAATTCTATAAAAAATGCAAAACAAATTTTCACCAAAAATTCAAAGTTTTTTTCTCAGAAGTGTCGTGCTGGATTTCCACTAGGCGTTAAATGGCAAAAATGACAAATGACAAAGTCAGGCATTAACAGAAAATTGTGTCATTACATTAAAAAAATTATCATTAAATTCATTTCCACATGGCATACATTTTTTGTCATTTCAATGCCTAGTGGAAATTCGGCATTAGAATTTTTTTGAGTACACAGCTTTATAGCCCATTCAATTTTAGTCTGTTAATGTGCAAGTTTAAAGTGACTAAAAATCACCGTTTGCATGTTTTTTGCCGAAGGTGTTGCGGTTTTCTTCCATATAAAAATAAATAGCGTTTGTTTGTTTGTTATATGGAAGCAAACAAGAAAAATTCTGCTTTATACATATTTCATTGAATTTATTGATTTGATCCGAGTGCCCCACTTGAAATCAAGTTTTTTTTTTTTCTAATGCAAATTTCAATTTGCAAAGTTTTTATTGACATTGAATTTGTAAGCCCGCATGTTAGTCACCTGCTGCCGCCCCCAGTGACTTGGCAGAGCAGCAACTGAACTCAAGTCTCAGTACAGTCGGCGTTCGTACGGCAATTTGGCATGCATTACACGCATAAATTTCCATGCATAAAATATTTTTGGCACCCGATTGAATTTATATCAAATCGAAAAAATTTAAAAAATAATGCTTAAGTGTGTGATTTACGCTTCTGATTCAAAAAGAAAAATAAATGTTGTACAAGAAGAATTATGAGAGCCGTAAACAATACAAAAAAATGTTTTAATTCTCATGCGACTAACTGAATTGCTTACCAAATTTTTTAATTTTCTTATACATAAATTTTCAAGTACATACTATTTTTTTTTTTCGTCATGCCTTCCTAATAGTTTTTCTTTCCTCACACGTGCGTTTCTTTTCTCAAACTGTTTATTCATTCTCTGCTATGTATTGCTACTGTTCGCAAATTAGTCAGTCCATCAGCAAGTATTTGCATAGCTGCTCAGGTGCACAATTAGCCGTAGCAGCAGCTGAGCAGCCTTCCCCGAGGCGAAGGGGTGTACTGAGCGTATACTTCATTTCTTTTTTGCATTCATAGCTGCGTACGTACACCTCTGCGCGAAATACTGGCAGTGTTTTTTTTTTCATTTAAAAAAGGAGGAGGTTATCAGTTCGTCGGAATATTTTTGGACCACGTCAACCGATTTCGATAATTCTGTTTGCAACGGAAAGGTAGTGTCTCAGAGGTGGTCCCATACTAATCTAGTTAAGATCCGATCAGTGGATCGTGAGAGATATATATATATATTTTTATATGAAAATTGAAGTCGGTTTTTTTGCTAAAAATTACTTATTTTATTTCAATTTAATTATTTTTGTATAAAAAATATAGTTAGTTCAATAACATAAACCATATAAATCAAAGCTTCAAATTTCGTTAAAATTCAACAAATTTCTAAAAATCTTCACCAAAATTTCAAACTTTTTAATAAGAATCTTTGGAAAAAAACTAGGTGTGAAGTTTTGTTGCCCAATAAATTTTAGTGCAAAGTTTCAAGTTAATCAAAAATCCCGCTGATTTTTTATATTCTTTTTTTTGCTGACGACGTTGTCATGCATTTTCTTCCATACTTGTTTGTATGGTTTGTTTAATTGAATTATTATACAAAACTTAATAAATTTAAATCAAAAAATTAATAAATTTTCAAAAGTGAAAAGAACACTTCTATTATTTTGCACAGAGTTGCACAAATGCATACGCATAATATATCTTCTACCTTATAAAAAAATACATACTATGTACGTACATTTATGTACATGTGTCCTATTTGGCATACGGAATTCGTCTTCGCGCTGCATTCATTTTAAATGTAAATCGTGTCCGTAGTTTTCATGCCAAATTCGCTTTTATTTACATATTTTCTGATTGTTTTTTTCTTTTTTTTTATTTGCATTTTCATAGCTTGTCGCAATTAATTTAATAGCAATTTGTTGTTAATTTGCTGTAGCCTTTTGCTCAAAATTTGCCATTGTTATCTGCTGCCATACGAATGCATGTACATATGTATGTTTGTATGTGTGCATGTTTATTTTTGTTGCTGTCTATGTGGCGTCGATTTCTTTTCATGCTTCTTGATTTATTTGCACACATTTTAGCCCGCCCAACGTAACGTATATTTTTTGCATCTGGTTTTTGTTTTCTTTTTTGCGGAATTTGAATTCACTGTGGGTCTGCTTTGATTTGATTCATACGAATTGTACGAATTGTAGCTATTTTTTTTTCCTTTTCAATTGAATTCTAATTTATTTTATAGCTGCAATTTTTTATAAGTAGTTTTCAATTGAGTTGATTGAATTCTATTAAATTAACTTTCGATAGGCAAGAGTGAAGAGAGAGAGTGAAAAATTGTGGAGTGTGGCTTTTGGTGTTGCTGGTTTGATTGAGTTATTAAAATGCTGTTGAATTATATACTAACGTAAATAAGCAATATAAAAAAAAAAAATGATGTAATCAATTTCCCAAAAAAGATAATATCACACCATTCGATAAGAAGTGCGACCTGTAGCATTTAACCATCATTCCTTACAGAAAAATTTCCGCTGAATATGAAGTCAATATGAAGTCAAAACATAAAAAAGTAAAACGGTTTTTGATATGAAGAAAAATTTCGTTGTTTTGAGATCTGAAAAAAGTGCATCCAATAGCAGTTTTTGGGGGTATAGTTCGCCAACCTACAATTTCTTGTAACATTAGTGAAGCTTATTAGTTTGGCATCATCTGTGGTAACAACCGTTTCCCACCGAAGAAGTGGTTCAGGAGCTATTCATTAATTTATATATAACTAGGCATAGTTTCTATCAACATAACAAAAAAAAAAAAAATGATTTTCGCTATAAACATCAATATGAAAAAATTTATTTACTTCCGGTTTCTTGCTAGGCCTCCTTTCTAAATAAAAAAATATACAAAAAGAGTTTTCTTCCAAAATGTTTGATTCAAAATTTATAAATTTTACATAATTCATGAAATCATACATTTGTGCGGAATCTTTTTCTCTGTATTTTTACTTAAGTGCTCAAAACTTCCACATTCATTATTCATTTTAGATAAGTTCCGGAAGTAATCAAACTTTTTCCTGTTGATGTTTGTACTGAAAGTAAATTATGAATAGCTACTGTAGCTCTACATAGATTATGGTAAAATTAATAAGCATCACTTATGTAAAAATAAATTAAAAGTTGGCCAATGACATTGAAAATAAAAGCTGCTTTTAACCCAATTATAAGAAAAATGTCGCATATTCATTTTGTTATTTTGATCAAAAAATTATACTTTACTTAGGGGATTCACAAGACGTCTTTTAACTTAACTTTTAACTATTGTAAAATCTTAAGCTTAACATTTT
Organism: Rhagoletis zephyria; assembly: GCF_001687245.7. Classification (NCBI taxonomy): domain Eukaryota; kingdom Metazoa; phylum Arthropoda; class Insecta; order Diptera; family Tephritidae; genus Rhagoletis; species Rhagoletis zephyria. Next base: position 151,705 of record NW_016157802.1, on the reverse strand, counting down.
TTTATGTAAAATGACAGTACCTAAAAAATGGTAAGCTTAAGATTTTACGACGGTTATCAAAATTATAAAAAATTACCAAGATAAAAAATGTGTATTTTCTAGAAAATGTACATAATTTTTTAAGAAATTTATTTGAGAGAAGATAGTTTTTGCGAAAAAAGAATAATTAGAAAAAACGGTTCTTTATACAAATTATAAATCATTGGAAACAACGATTTTTTGAGAAAAAGCTGTATTTGCCGTAAAAATTGTTTATGCATGAGAACTATTTTTGGAAATAAATTAAAAAAAAAAAAAAATATTGTAGATAAAAATAATTTTTAAAATAAATAATGACCATCAATGTTATAAAAAATTTACCCCTATTTCTTTGGGAGAAACCAACGTTTGGGAAGATATTTTTTGAAAAAAAAAAAACTTTTTAAAACAACTTATAAGAAAACTTGAATAAATTGTTTTCTTTAGGTAAAAGTTATGAGATTAATGAAACAATTTTTAGAATGAAAAGTTTTTTAAGTTTTTAGTTGAATTTAATTAAAATTTTTAGTAGCAAATTATTTTCTCCATCAATTTTTTAACCGACTTCCAAAAAAGGAGGAGGTTATCAGTTCGTCGGAATATATATATATATATATATATATATATATATTTTTTTTTTTATGTATGTTTGGACCACGTCAACCGATTTCGATAATTCTTTTTGCATCGGGAAGGTAGTGTGGTCCCACTCTAATTTGGTTTAGATCCGATTATTAGATCATGAAATATATATATACGTATATATATTTTATATGAGAATTGAAGTCGGTTTTTTTTTGCTTAAAAATTACTTGTTATATAACATTTTATCTATTGTACATACAATTCAAATCATAATTTATTTATTATACGCTTATGGTCACTTAAAACTCAGTGAGAGCCTTTAAAAAAAGAAAAAAAAAAAACAAAGTTGCTATATCTCAAAAACTGCGCAAAATTTTACTTAGAAATGTTGGTCAAATGCCAGAGGTCGGAATTTTTTTTTTATTTCTGTAAACTTGTGTAATTAGAACTTCCCTAAAGTGCAGCAGTTTTGCTTGGCTTTTCTAATAGTTCATTACCACCAAGCCTTAACTGCATTAAGAGAAATATACCTTGCAAACCAGCCCTAAGCTTTTGGTGGAAATAGGCTATAAGCTTTTCCAATTACTTCGAATATACTTTGTTAATTTATTTTTTATAAAAAACCTTTATTAGTCCCTAAATCTATAAGTAGATAACAACTTAAACTCCTCGATTNCTTTGTTAATTTATTTTTTATAAAAAACATTTATTAGTCCCTAAATCTATAAGTAGATAACAACTTAAACTCCTCGATTATATGTAGCTCATTATGTGTGCATTAAATATTTTATTCTTCCTTCTTACTTGAGTAGTGTTCACACTATCTCTTATATTCTTAATTTAATTTGTATCAGCGTGTTTCAATTTCTTTGTAGTATAAACTCCTACACAAGCACGCGTCCACTTATCGCACAGCTAACAAAATCACGTAATTTGATGTGCCGTTAATGGGTCTCACTTATCGCTGCATCAAATCTTTTCCTTTCCATTTAAGTGTGACCGAGTTCGAATTGTTTCCAATTGAATTCTTATCTGCAGCAATACTTGCATTGAATCGCTTCCTTAACTAAAAGTCTGTCTTCATAAAATGTTTCATAGAAGTAACTAGAAGTAAAACTTTTCTCCGGACATTACTGAGAATGTAGCACGCTTCTATTCAACATTTGTACGTACAGTATTGGACATATACATAGCACCCCCATTTCATAGTGCTATTATTTGCGACTTATGTTTAGTTATTTATTTTTAAGAATTTTCAATTAAAATTCAGTTCATTCTTTAACAAAACTAATATAAAACTAAGTTTAAAACTTTTTAATAGACTACCAAACACGCAACAAATTTTAACCCAAATTTCAAACTTTTTTCTAAGAAGTGCTAGAATTTTTTCGAGTGCGCAGTTTTATAGCCCATTCAATTTTAGTCTGATAATGTGCAAGTTTCAAGTGGTTAAAAATTACCGTTAATTTTTTAGATTTTTTTTTGTCCCATTTGCTTCCATATAACGAATAAAAACAATTCATTTTTATATGGAAGAAACTCGCAACACCTTTGGCGAAAAAATTCTAAAAAAATCAACGTTAATTTTTAGCGACTTGAAACTTGCACATTATTGGACCAAAATTGAATGGGCTATAAACTTGTGTACTAAAAAAAAAAATTCTAACACTTCTGAGAAAAAAGTTTGATATTTAAGTGAAAATTTGTTGAATTTTTTTGTAGTTTTCTACAAAGTTTTAACCTTGGGTTTATATGGGTGTTGTTAGGGAATGAACTTTTTTAAAATTAAAAATTCCTAAAAATAAATATATAAATGTGAGTGGCAAGCAATATCAATTTGAAATGGGTGTGCTATTGTATTGACCAATACTGTATGTATGTACAAATGTATGTATGTTTGAATGTATAGTTAGCTCTATGCACTTACTTTCATTAACAGTTTTAAAGTCATTAGTCCACTGTTTGATACATTAAATCGTAATCGCCATTAAACGGCGAGGCTATAAACTTAGTCTCATCTTCCTAAACAGACACATGCGCCTGCGAATGCGTTGATAGCGTGTCACATCTATGACTATATACATACAAACATACCCATAAATTCAATTTAAGATTAACTGTAATTCTATAATCATTCAGTAAATGCATGTTTTGATTAGGAAATTTCTCTTGGAATTACTTTACTACTTTTGTATTGCAAAATCTATTAGTTAATCATTTGCCTAATGTACGCCTTCGTTCGGCGTGGTCGTCACCAAATTACTACGTAACTATTTACTCAAGCGGTCATTAGTGCTTCAAGCTAGCCTCGCTGTAGGCGTTTATAACAAATTTGTCTACAAATTTAGTTAATTGCATTGACATCCAAACAATTTGTGTACATTTTTTATTCCGAAAGCCGTAGCCATTTGCAAGGTGTGTCAATTGGCGGTTATTCTGGTGTGGGTGTCCTTATTTTAGCTACATACGTAAAATTGTCGGATTGATTGTTCTAGGTTTAAGGATAGGTGCTTTTGTATATCTATTTTTTTCATTTTATGCTCAAGCGTATTTATTTTTGAGCTGCTAACAATTGGCATTATGAAATGTTGACTTTCTCCCTGAGTTATAGTCTTCACACATAGCTTTTTTTTGGTGAAGGTATTATTTTTTCCCCATACTGCATATTTACCCTATTTTTGATTGGGTTTTCGTGCTGAATAGCAATTTCCCTTTGCACGAAGACAATTCGGAAATAGGAAAAGCAATTGCTCATACCGGCCCATTGTGAATGTTTTGAACAGGAAATGGTACAAGCAAGTAACCTCACACATACATATGCAGCATGCATGTGAATAAAAAAAAAAAATTACAAATCAATTGATGGTGTATTTTATTTTGGGTCCCGATGCTATTCCTCATATACCTACATATATAAGATTTAAGGTCCGTCAGCGAATTTTCTTGTCTCATAACATGTCCTATTCAAAGTCGTAAGGTTTCTTCAAGAAATTCTATAGCCACCTAAAAAAGTAGACTACTTTGCAAAAAATAATATCACGCTGTACTAGTGATGCGATTTACAAAATATCGGATACCATACTTAGAAAATATTCATTGCTTAAAAAAAAAAAAAAAACAAACTGTTTCCATTTAATAACTTCCAATCGTTTCTCAACTCATTCACCTCATATGAACATACAGGTTAAGTTGTGCTCACCATCTCACATACATATGTACACATAGGCTTCCGCACAGCCACAAGACTACGGCTGACTCGATATGTGCTGTGGAAAGTCAAGGCTTTTCAATGGTGTTCACTGTACACGGTGCCTGTGCATGCACGCAAGCGTCCTGTCATAACTGGGTCAATTGGCTTTTTCGGTTATTAGTCCGTATCGCTTCGTTACGTTACTCTGTGAAATGCCTTCACCTAATACTAAGTACTACCATAAGTACGAGTAAGAATCGTATTTAGGTGCAGCTGCACTCAACACACTTGCATTTTGAAAGCAAACATAAATGAACTGCAGGCACACACATGCCATATTTTAGACTGTACAGTTAGTATAAAAGATTGTAAAGGGGTCACGCAGGCCCCAAAAGGGCTTGGAGCTCATGGAAGTTAATATTTTTGTTGGTAAAGGAAATTGATTAGAATTATGAACTATGTATGTATGTGCATAGATATGTGCGTATTACAAGAAATTCTGTGCAATAAAAAGTTTGCTTGTTCAATTCTTTGTTATACCGAATTTCTACTACGCTTTAAAATGCCCAAAACTTGGGCACTTCAAAAAATGTATTTAAAAAAAAAAAAAAACCTTAAAAAAAGTTAAAATATATTTTTACTAATTTTTTACCATTTATTTTTTAGTTAATGCCCACTCATATGATGTGTATATATTTTGAATGCTTTCTTGTGGTTTACTAACAATTTATTATGAAGCAAATGGATTGATTGTATTTCAAAACACTTCCTCTTTCTACCTCAACTGTTTTCATTTATTCTTAATCCTGCTGTAATTTTCAATGTGCTCTTCTTCTTCGCCGCTTAACTAAAGGTATTGCGTTTACCATTTATACATACAAATGTATGTATGTGCATACATATGTCTGACGCCGCCTAAACTTAAATAAAATGTTTGCATTTACCTTTGGCTGTGTAATTAATTACATTCGTAAATTCGCAGTACTCAAAATGCTTAATCAACTCTCAACGCCAGCCCCATGACTCTAGCCATTCACTCCGTGTTGCTCCATTAAGTTTTGACGCGCCAGCGTAAGCGTTATAAACCCCCATTCGCCAGATTAGTGCAATTTGAATGCCCAAATGTGCTGATTTAGTCTTAAGTATGTATGTATGAAAATTTTTACGTGTTGCACGCAAATGAACGCCCACCCATTTTAATGATTTAATGATTTTTTCACTTCTATTTCGGTGCCAATGAGTCAGTCAGTCGGTTGTTGGTGCAAGTATTTTCATGTTGCTGCTGTGCACGAAATTTGCATGTCTCTCGCTATCGTAGAGGGTTGTTTTATTTTTCGAAAGAGCTTCTTAGTGCGCCCTAAATTCGCACATATGTATGCATGTAGTTTGTGCCCCCGATGTCTGTGAGAAAATTGTTGGGGTTAGTTTTAGAATTCTATGTAGAAGAGCAAATCTCACGAGTTGCTACTTTTTTCGACATACATATACGTCTTTTTGGTCGCAAATGGTGGCACACTTATCTTAGTCATGCATTATCTTCAGTTTCGCTTAAAGAACAAGATTCCATCGCGAAATTCTATTTAAATGAAATCTTAAAAAAGATATACTCAANTTAATTTTTAATTTGTATCTAAATAATCTGCAAATAACAGTTATATTTGATTTTTATATTGTATGTCTTATTTATAAAAGTCATCAATAAAAATCAGTCAGTGAATTCAATTTTTTAAATCATACTTATAAAAGTCATTTATATAAATAAAAGTCTTCAATAACTGTTATCTAAGACATATAATATAAAAATCAAAAATAATTGTTATTTTGTATTTATAATATAAATTTCAAAAATAATTGTTATTTTTTAATTTTGCATTAAAATCGCAAATAAAAATGTATTTCCAAATTTGAGTCTTGGTGAAAAAAGAAATCGATTGGTATGTATCACTTAGTTGTAGAACATTTTCTTCATAGTGAATTTTCCATGACAGTTTTCATCAATAACTGTTATGTTCGGTCCAAGTATATACCAAATATTATAATGAATTTCGAGTGTGCCAATAAAAATTGTAAATATGGAATTTCGAAGTATCTTAATAAAAATTTCAAGAATTTGTTTACTTTTTTCTTATTCACATTTAGCCGGTTTCCGTTTCGCCATCAAGAAATAATAAATGTAGGTAAATATAATTTTTCATGCTGATTTCAACCATACCAAGATTGTTTGGCGCAAATAAAAACTAAAGCCAATAAAGGAGGTTAAAGCTTAACTTTTATATTTTCTATAATTATAATATCTCGGAAACTATTTGACCGATCACAAACGTATTGATGCTAGTTTAAAGATAATTTAAATACCTTTTACGCTACGTATACATTATAATCTTGTTGAAAAGAAACGCCATTAAAAAAAAAAATATATTTAAAAAATATATTTAAAAAGTTATGTACACCAAGTGAAGGACCCCCTAATTACCTTTATTTTGGCGTCATTAGTTTTTTAATTGGTTATGTTGTTCAGAAGATATTAATAGATATTTAAAAAAATTAAAAAAATTTACTTTAACCATTGATATTTTCTTTTTATTTTTACTTCCGCCAGATAATTTTAGTAGGGTTGACATCAGAACATTTTTGGTTTTTACATAGCTAGATTTGTTGATATTCTACACTTATGTACACGGAACGACGTCGGACTATTTCTGATTAAATCCTGCAGTACGGGAACAGACTAACTGTCGGCAAGTTGGTTGCAGGTTTGGCTTATCAAAGACACAAACAAAATGCGGTAAAAAAAAGGATTGCATTCGCTTTAACTCCAAATAAAAGTGGTGTTTAAGGCGAGTTAAGCGAAAATTATTTGTATCGCAAACTCCGAGTTTATGAGTAGTGTTTAACGTTTAACTTCAAAATGGCCCATAAACTCAAGTTAAAGGCTCAACGTGAACATAGTATAAAAGTGTTATGAGTCGTTGAAAACATATATTGACCTTAATTACCTTCTTACGGCTTTGTTTAAAACCCAAAGCCATGTATAATAAGCAAGAGCAAATTTTATGCATTTCGCATTAGGAACGATCCGCTCCAATGTGAATGAATTTTTTTATTTTTATTTTTTTTTTTTTTATGAAACGAATAGTGGATTTAGCTAATTTTTTAATCAGTGTTTAGTGATTTATGGCCTTATTCATAAAAAAAAATAAAATAGATTTAAAGTGTCATTTTCATAAAAATTTCCGATTTACAAAGCAGTTAAAATCTTCTTTATTTTTTTATAAAATTTCGGCGTAAGTGTATATTTTTATTTAATTCAAATCATCAGATGGCTTTATTGTTTCCGGTTCCCGCCTAAATAAAGCAAAATAATACAATTTGAAACTCCCCTCGCATAATACTCTGTTTCGATCTATGTACACCTCAGCTCAACATAGCAACCACACAGCTCCCTCCCTATTCAAGTAGCGTCATGTCGCACAACTCAGATTGCCAGAGGCGGCTGTGAGTGAGCGGCCGCACTTCGCTGTACATTTTAATTGAAAATAGGATCGCTTAAGCGGAGGGTTTAATAACGAATTCGTTGCCCAGTCAATGGCCATTAACTCACCTCAGTTATGTCTCTATTTTTAATTGGTTTATACTATGTATACGTATGCACATATATTTTCTATGACTTAACTAATTAAATTTCTTTATTTGCTCAAACCTGCTTTTTCTATCTTTTTACTTGCAGTTGTGGAACTTTGATGGTCGTCCCCTACAACGACAACTCATGAAAAACTCCAAATAACAACAACAACACGATTGCTTTGAATTGTCGCGGCGCAAAAAAATAAAGAAAAAAAAAACAGTTTAAAATAACAATTCCAACAGTAGCAGCCAACTAAAGATAAAAAAGTATTAGAAAACTTAAAAAAAAAACTCGCTAGTTAAACAAACAAAGCAAAAAACCACAACAAATCCCAAAACAGTGCAGCAAACTAGCTGTGTTCAATGTTTCCAAGCTCTTAGTGTTTGAAAAAAAGAAACAAAGAGACGTTTTTCCTATTTTAATTTAACTTTTACACAGAATACGCAAATCCTTACAAACCAAAAAAAAAAAAAAAACAGAAAACAAAGCATTTTCCAGTGTGTATTAAGTTTGTGTTTTATGTATTTTAATCGCCGCATTTGGTGGATGTCTTTGCTGCCGATGTAATTTCCCAAAGCAGTGCGAGTAGCGGCACTCCTCTACGTAGTTTGGTATTTTTCTCGTCCAATACGAGGTACATTTTTCGAGCGTACATTGGTTAAAACTGTATGACATTACTTGGGCCTAGCGCCCCTGGTATGGCCTTTATGATGAAAAAGAAAAAGTATAAGTTCAATGTTGAGGTACAATTACAAGAGCTTTCCGAGGTGGCGCTGGTGAATGAGGTGCTGTTCGCGAAAATACGTCTGCTGGATGGTGGTTCGTTTCAGGAGTACAGCAGTAGGTGAGTAACCATAGTTTTAAGGTACCGAAGGGCTTAAGAATTTGAAATATTTTCATGAAATTTTCAATGATTCATTAAAAAATGTTTTTTTTTTATTTTTTTTTGGTGGTCATAAAAATACGGAATTAGTATTTAAAGGGATCTTAGCAAATTTTCATCCAAATATTGCACTTTTTATTTACACTCTTTAGAAAAAATTTTAGTGCGCAGTTTTTTAGCCCATTCAATTTTAGTCTAACAAAGTGTAAGTTTGAAGTAGCTAGGACTTACTGTTGATTTGTAGCAATTTTTTTTGTTGAAGGTGTCGCTCATTTCCTCCATATAAAATAATGGTCAATGATGGGCATTACTCGATCTTATTTACGTGAAAAACTTTTGGCCGGGCTGTAATTTTCATAACTCACTCTGAGAGCAGTGTCATCTTCGCAGTTTCATGTGTAAAATGATCCGCTGAATCCAAATATGATCTACGACGATCCCTCTTTCAACACTTTATTTGTCACTGCCCCATAACTAATTCTAAGCCTTAATCACCTCGCGAACTCGTTCAGCCGGTTTTTTTTTTCCTATGCCACTACTTTTTAAAAATTTCTTTATTTTCCACAGAGAGGAGGTACGCGATCATCGTGTAGCATGGANTCTTTCAACACTTTATTTGTCACTGCCCCTTAACTAATTCTAAGTCTTAATCACCTCGCGAACTCGTTCAGCCGGTTTTTTTTTCCTATGCCACTACTTTTTAAAATTTTCTTTATTTTCCACAGAGAGGAGGTACGCGATCATCGTGTAGCATGGAATCGCAGCTTCGAATTTCCCTGCAAAATGTCCGCCAATGCGTCCACGGGCGTACTGGATCCCTGCTACTTGCGTATCTCCATACGCAAGGAGATGAAGGGTGGACGTAGTTATTTTAAGTTAGGTTTTATCGATATAAATCTTGCCGAATTCGCCGGTGCTGGACTAACGTCGCGACGCTTTCTGCTCGAAGGTTACGATTCGCGCCATCGTCTAGACAATTCCATGCTGCTGGTGTCCATCAAAATGCACATGCTCAGCGGTGATATACTCTTCAAGGCGTAAGTATACACTGTGACTCTTATCAAAATTTAAATTTAATTATCTTTCCTAAACTCTACTTTCAGCCCCACGCCAAATTTGAAGAGTAAACAAAAACCTTCTACTGACGATTTGTCTACAGCATCTACAGGCGTCGGACTGCAAACGCCNATCAAAATTTAAATTTAATTATCTTTCCTAAACTCTACTTTCAGCCCCACGCCAAATTTGAAGAGTAAACAAAAACCCTCTACTGACGATTTGTCTACAGCATCTACAGGCGTCGGACTGCAAACGCCCACTGCAACAGCTTTGTCCAGCATTGGCAGCGGTGTGGGTAGTGGCGCGTCCAGCGTCAGTGGCGGCAGTCAGGGCATACCTGTTGGTGGCGGTAGTGGCGCTACGCTAGGCAGCGGACTCAATAGCGCGACCAGCACGCGACCTGTATCCACTGTGCGGGATGATGGTAAACAAGCGCATCAAATATCTTTTTATTCAAAAGCATTTCCTTTTTAAATGCAATATTCTCTTTGCCACAGATTTGGATCCCCAAGTAGTCATCGCATCAATTGTGACGGACTCTGGCTTGTCGGAATCCTCTGAATCGGCCACCACACTCACCACAGAAGCGTTACTGCTGCAGCAGCAACAACAGCAGCAGCAACAACAATTTATCACCTATCCACCGCAAAATTCGTTGGGCTCAACGACAACAACCACCGTCGTAACGCTAACGAATGCACAACAAATGCCGCCGTACGTGGGTATTGGCGGCAATGGTGGCAGTGGCGGCGGCGGTGGCGGCGGTGGTGGTGGTAGTGGTGCCGGTGGCGGTGGCGGTGGCGGTGCAGCAGGTAGCAGCGCAGGGGGTGTACTGGGTATTGTGGGTAGCAGTAATTGTGGTACGACCAGCGCTAATGTGATGGGAAGCGTTGGTGGTGGGGGCCTGGGAGGCACTACTACTGGAACATCAGCGATTATGGAAATGGGCCACTCGCGTAATTCCAGCAACACTAGTCAAGTGAGTGCGGGTATTTCAATGCACAACAACAATTTATTAATATTCTACACTTTCTGCTTGCCGAGCGCAGATGTCGAAGGGTTCGGGCTACAGCAGTTTTTCGCACAGTCAACATTCGAGGCAAAGCTCTGAGGGCGATTCAGGGCATGCAAGGTAAGCGTTTTTGTTGCATTGTTGCACCGATGTTATGTATTCAATATTTATTACTTATCTTTTACGTATTGTATTTTTGTAATGACCAGATTTTTTAAGATTATTTTTATGTACTAATTTGCCATCAAACTAATTCGAGTACCAAAGTGAAAACTAAAAAACAAAAACTTTTAGTTTATGTATTGTAAATTTTTTGTATTTTATACATACCTACATAGAAACACTCTTTTGTTCAACATTTTTTTTTTTTTTTTTTTTTACACAACGCCTACTTTAACAAACCAACAATAAGCAACACTAACCAAAACAAATTAACAACAGTAACAAGTGGCGCCAGAAAGCTACAACTTTAACCCCGCTAATCCACTTAATAAAACACTTAGTCACTAAAAAAAATAACAGCAAAAAATCGCAACAGCAATAACAACAGATTAACACCAAACTCTGAATTAGTATTTCAAATCCTCTAAATAACTATTTTACAATAGCTTTTTACATATTTTTATAAATTTTTTCGTAAGCCTTTTGGGTGAGATCGGCGCATCCTTTGGGATAAGGTCGCTTGAAACTGCGACTTATACACTTAACTTTTATCATTTTCAAATTGTTTTGTTTTTATTTACTCATTAAAATGCTGATTAGTCTGCATACTATATTTTTTTTCTATTAAAATTCATACACATTCTAATAAAAATGCTAGTTCTAACTTTCCCCTTTTTTTCATTTTTTTTTTCGTTCACTATTAGCTAATTAGATTACTTGTTATGACTTCTGAAGGAGGTAGCATTTAATGCTATTAGATTGTAGTAGGTCTTTTACAATTTTCATTACGGTATTTTCGCACGTTCCATACACTCTACAAGTAACTTAACATTGAGAGAATGACAATGAGAAATACAAATATACCATTACATTTAGTTATGCCGTCATCTTTGAGAGGACGTCAAACTGTCGCATACTGGCCTTCAACTTAACATTGAATAATGATTTGTGCGGTTGCCATTTCTTTGTGAGACAAATTGCGTGTTTACATTAATTTTGCCTGCCTATTTGACGAGCTAAATTTTTCAGTGAGAATAGGGTGAACTTTAAATTTTAAATTTATTTATTAAATTCTAGAAAAAAAGCCTAACAATTATTAAAAGGATTTCAGTATGTGAGCCAACGATTTTTAAGACCGCTATTTCACACAACAAATGTATACAGTATCTTCCGTTCAACTGGGGATTTCTCAATAGAAAATTGTCTTTCTTGACTGACTGGTATAGGTCAATTAACTAGGGGATATTGTATAATAATTCAATA
>NW_016157802.1:136095-139883 GCF_001687245.7 Rhagoletis zephyria | reverse complement strand
AAAAAATTGGTAGCTTTGAGCGAAACGAATATAATTAAAACTTTTGATAAAATACATTTTCGAGTATTAGCAGTTTTAAATTCGACAGTTTTAAATTCGAAATTTAGATCTTAAAGAAAAGTTAATAGAACGTTAATTTTCGAAACTTCAATATTTCAAAACAGTACAAGTTTCGAAATATTTTTGGGTTTTGAACGCAACAAAAAAATAAATTTTGTGGGAACGAGACTAATTGAAACTAAAAAAAGTATTTTTAAAACTTGCAATTTCGAAATTTCCTATTTTGAAGCTAGAATTTTCGATATATTTAGGTGTTTTGAAGGATATTGAAAACAAATTTTGATTAAAAAAAAAACTCATTTTCGAAATTCGAAACTTCGAAATTCGAAGTTCGAAATTTCTTGGCATTTTTGAGCCCTCTCGAGAAACTAAAAAACTAATAATTCTAAAAACACACACTACATTTAAAGTTTGCTGGGATCTTCTTTCTTATTCGCTCGCGTGCAGCGTTAGTCACATACAAAAGTGCAAGTGCACACACAAAATTGGCTGCCAGTCAAATTTGGTTCCTCAAATATTATAACGTATATAAACTGTATGTATATGTATTTGTGCATGTGTATCCACACACATTCATATATGCAAATATTTTATTTGCATTTATCCTTTCCTATTTCGCAGTGAATTCTTTTACCTCATTCCTTCGTATTCTTGTTGTTGCATTTGAAAATTTCATTTAGCAGGTTTTATTTTTGGCTAATGGTTTTTTTGGGCATCTACTACGATGAGCTCATCGTTACGCAGACGCAATTTATTTGCTTCGGAGGCTAGTTATAATTATTCGACTTCGAATTGGAGTAGGAACCTATTCTGTTTCAAGTAGACGCATTAAAGCATTCCCGAAACCGCAGCCAAAACTTTTTTTAAATGAATTGTAAATATATTTTTACTTCCGCCTGACTACTGAGTGGTTGTTTTAAAGTACTCTACTGTTTAATTAAGGCACTCTCAGTGGAGGCTACAGTTGCCGCTCATAAAAATTNAAAATGAATTGTAAATATATTTTTACTTCCGCCTGACTACTGAGTGGTTGTTTTAAAGTACTCTACTATTTAATTAAGGCACTCTCAGTGGAGGCTACAGTTGCCGCTCATAAAAATTTGTTGTTGCTGATATCGTCATCACTCTCCACGCTTTTTATTTCTTTCTATTGCTCTCACGCGTGTTTATAATGCTTAAATCTTGTCTAAATTAATTTAAATGCAAATTCATCTGTAGTTTGGAGAATTTGGTCATAAAATATATAGAAAATCTTAAATTTTCGCTAATTTCTTTTCAGCTATGGGTTTGTGCAAAATTTGCTAAAAAAATTATTCATTAGCGACTCTTTTGTAATCCAAAACATTTGGCTATATAGGTATATTATGTAAATTATATTTATTTATCGAATTTGTTCATTAAAATACTTTATAGTAATCTTTTTTTATAATTATTTTATTTTATTTAGTTCACTATTGGCTCTTAGCTCNCATTGCTCTCACGCGTGTTTATAATGCTTAAATCTTGTCTAAATTAATTTAAATGCAAATTCATCTGTAGTTTGCGGAATTTGGTCATAATAAAATATATAGAAAATCTTAAATTTTCGCTAATTTCATTGCAGCTATGGGTTTGTGCAAAATTTGCTAAAAATATTATTCATTAGCGACTCTTTTTGTAATCCAAAACATTTGGCTATATAGGTATATTATGTAGATTATATTTATTTATCGAATTTGTTCATAAAAATACTTTATAGTAATATTTTTTTATAATTATTTTATTTTATTTAGTTCACTATTGGCTCTTAGCTCAGTATTTGTAGTTTATTATTTTTCTCAATTTGCTATTTTGCGCTAATTACACCTTTTCCGTTTTTTGTATTCTATTTTTGTGTTTTTTTATTTCTTTTGTAAAATGTAAAAACTGTAAATCGAAAAATTGTTGAAATGTCATGGGCACCACCACCACCAACACTGAACTAAATTATCATAATGTTGTTGGTATTCCGGTTGTTGTTGGTTCACCAACACCGCAACCACTACGAACAAACGTAATGTAATATACCGTAATGTACTGTACTGTACCGTACTGTAATGTAATGTAATTTGCGAAATAATAACTAAATATGCAAATACGCACCATTCCACCAATTAAAAACAAACAAAAAAAAAAACAAAACCGATCTCGAACGATCGTGCCGCATACTTGTTCGTCGCACCACGTTCTCTCTTCCTCTCTCCCATGCACTCTCACGATCAACAGCAGATTCAGCAAATCAGTTTCTCTCCTTAATAGACTCAATCAGAAAACCGCCAACGCTATGAAGCTGAATATACCATCGTTGAATCATCAACCGCCGGCGGATACGATCAGCGAGTATGACGGCGAGGATCTGCTTTTCCAGACACCCAATTCTACCATACGCGATGAGGAGTTTCGTACGCCACTTAACGAGATGCCCGTAACCTCATCCGCTTGCTCTCTATCCATCTACGGCGATAACTTTGTGTTGAACGCACCTTCGCCGACGTATCGCAGCGTCGCCAGCAACAGCAACAGCCGTAGTGGCTCGCGCACCTCTCAGATCTACGAAAGTGGCAGCGGCAGCGGTAGTGGCGGTGGCAGTGGTAGCGGCAGCGGTGAATCAGGTTCGGAGGAAACCGCCGACGACTCTGGCTTGGATGAGAATTTCCATACGCCGCGCGTAGCCAAAATCAAATCGATGGAAAATCTCTCCATTATCGAAATGGAGTTCCACCGTGCATCACAGGAATTGGATCGTAATTCACCGCGCCGCCTTAAGTTGTTGGCTGAGCGTGCACAAATACCAAAAATTAAATCGCTTAGCAATTTATGCCTAGATGATTACAGCGAGCAACAGGTGCGCGAAGAGTTGCTGCGCATGCGCGAGCGCTCGCTGGAGGAAAAACATCGCTTCAATTTGCAGCAGCGCAAGAACTCTACCTCGTCGACTAGTTCGGGCAAGTTGTTTATGAAGAACAAAGTGGGCAATGCCAAATTCATTGGCAACGACGATAGTCCACTGCCGCAGCAGCCGCACAGTCAACAGCCGCCTTCATTCATGCCACGTGTGCCACACTATCCGATACAGAAGATGCGCTCTATGGGCACCATACCGGATGTGGTGACGGAGCGCGTCGAACCCGATCCCTTTCTCACGCCGACTTCGGGTCGCAAGCCGAATTTCCCGCTGGTCACACAGTCGGCAGAGAAGCCTTCGCCGCCTTCATTTGTTGCGCGTTTGCTTAACTATGACGTCGTTGATTCACCGTCATCCTTGGCTGGCACATCGAATAGCCACAATCCACAGCTACAACAACATCACACCCATGGCTCGCTAACGGAGCTCTATTCGCATGATCGTGTCAGCACATTGTTGTCCAATGAACAGAGCGCTGCTGGCATGTCCTTCATGTCGCGCACACCGTTCGAGCGAGCCTACCGACGCACCATGTTGAAGAGTTCGACGCCACTGCGACAAACGCTGGGCTACGTGCAGTACACAACGCTGGAGGAGCAGGGAATACAGCTGCGCTCGGATGGACATCAACAACAACAACAACCTTATGCTATGGGCCAGCAGGAGGCGCTCTTAGTGCGTCCACACTCGACGAACACCGCCTACGAGTTAATGAGGTTTGTAGAAGTGTTCACAGTTTAAAGAATAACAAAAAGATATCAGCTATCATGATTTCAATGCGTCACGGATTTCAACTATACATTCA